>NC_053026.1:367281734-367517406 GCF_003073215.2 Triticum urartu | reverse complement strand
GGGTCAGGGGGTTAGGGGGTCGGGTGTCGGGGTGCGGTGTCGGGGTCCGGGTGTCGGGGTTAGGGGGTCGGTGTCGGGGTGTGGTGTCGGGGTGTGGTGTCGGGGTCGGGGGGTCAGGGGGCCGGGTGTCGGGGTGTCGTGTCGGGGTCGGGGTATCGTGTCGGGGTGTCGGGGTCGGGTTGTCGGGGTCAGGGGGTCGGGTGTTTCCTTCTATCCT
This sequence comes from Triticum urartu, assembly GCF_003073215.2. Lineage (NCBI taxonomy): Eukaryota > Viridiplantae > Streptophyta > Magnoliopsida > Poales > Poaceae > Triticum > Triticum urartu. The sequence goes on along the minus strand of NC_053026.1, from coordinate 367,517,189 downwards.
TCTTCTTTCTTTCTTTCTCTTCTTCTTCTTCTTTCCTTTCTTCTTCTTCTTCTTCTTCTTCTTCTTCTTCTTTCATCTTTTTTCTACTTTTTTACTTCTTTTTTCTTCTTTTCTTCTTCTTCTACTTCTTTTCTTCTTCTTCTACTTCTTCTACTTCTTTTCTTCTTCTTCTTTTTTCATCTTTTTCTACTTTTTTTCTTTTCTTCCTTTCTTCTTCTTCTACTTTTCTTTTTTCACCTTTTTTCTACTTCTTTTCTTTCCTTCTTCTTCTACTTCTTCTACTACTTCTACTTCTTCTACTTCTTCTAATTCTTTTCTAACACTAACACTAACACTAACACAATCTAGCACTAACAATTAAACAGCAAAAAATGAAAAAACAGAAAAAAAGAAGTAGCCCCTCACCGAAGCAATGGGACGGTCGGCGAGGGCGGTGGCGGGGGGCACCGAGCGGCGGGGGCGGCGCCGGGTGACGGGGGCAGCGCCGGGCGGCGGGTGGCGGGGCGATGGGGCGTCGGTGGGTGGGGTGTGGGCGGAGGGGTGATGGGGCGACGGGGTAATCGGGGGCGGTGGCGGGGGCGGCACCGGGCGGCGGGTGGCGGGGCGACAGGGCGTCGGCGGGTGGGGTGGGGGCGGAGGGGTGGTGGGGCGACAGGCCAAGCGGGTGCGGGGGCGGTGTCACAGCCCTAGCTCAGCCCCTGTTGTCCTTGCTTGATCTTGTTGCATCATGTTTAAATTTTATTTAAAGTTGAAATGGGGATTGATCAAACCATAGCACCAAAAGAACTCAACTAGGTTCAACCTAAAAATATTTTCATCGAACCCAAAGTGCCTCAAGAAAAGTTCGTGATTTTTGGTTAAGGTAGAAACCTCTGCCAAAAATGATGAATATATTTCTAGGACATTTTTGGAATTTTGAATTAACTCATACTGTATTTGAGTTGGAGTAAATAAATCCTATAATTATTTATTTTGCTCCAATAATTCTGAAGCATTTTGTGGAAATAATTAGGTTTGCATCCACAATTATTTTCAGAAGCAACAAAAATTATTTGGTCAGGAAACCAAATTCAGACATACTGCAGAAAATAGAAAACAGAAACAAAATTAGAAAACCAGAGAGAAAACCCACCTAACTTACCATAGCCCACGTAGCTGGCCCGCTACTGTGCAGCCCACCTGCCAAACGTCTTCTCCACCGCGCTAGTAGACAGGGTGCGTGTGCTCGACGCACGCGCGCTCACCGCGCGCCACGAAGCAGCTGCCTGGCTGCCTCCCGAGACACGTCGACGACGCGGGAGACTTCGCCTCTGCCGTCTGCATCGAGCCATTCCTCTCTACTCATTTTCCCCTCGTCCCAGCGCTTCTCCCCCCTGATGCCGAAGCCGCCACGAGCAGGCCACCGCAGTTCTCCCAGCCACCGCCGTCGCCTCGCTGAACCACCATATCTAGGAGGTTCCCCGCGTCTCCCTCGACCCCTCCGCTGAAGCACGCGACCGCGGGCACCCCGAAACGTCGCCATCGAGCTCGTCACCGCCGCATCTGCTCGCGGGACTTCATCGTCGATTCGCCGCCTACAGGACCTCCCCGACCACTCTGAGCGTCTCTACGTGATCTCTGTGGGCCCCACGTCATTTCACCCTTCTCCCCTTGTCCGCGCATGCCCTCTAGCTAGCCACCACGCGAGTTCCGAGCGCCGTCGTCCGCCATGGCCGATGAGGTCCTCGCTCCTGAGCACCTCCGCTCGGTCCAGTGGCACCAGCGTGGTCCTGGTGCCTCCAGGAGGCCGCCTAGCCCCCTTGCTCGCTCCCATGCTTGCTCTAGCGCCGCGCCCGTGCAGGCAGTAGCTCCGGCCGCCGCCCCGCTCACCGCCGTCAGCGAATCCGGCCACCCTAGCACCACCCACCACCACTGGTCGACGCGCCTTGTCGCGCTGCATCTGCAGGACCCAGCCGCGCAAGCTCCCGTCGCCGGAGTTGGCCGGACGGGCAACCCCGTCGTGTCCTGATTAGCACTAGCGGCTAACTGACGTTTTGGATGACATGGCACGTCATTAGCCGCTAATGACCCCGACTAATTAACCCCCTCTCTCAGTGACACAAGGGCCCCACGCCCAAATTAACCCTGGGATTTATTCCCTGTTTAGTTTAGGTTAATATAGCCGGCCTCACATGTCAGTTTGACCATGCACGTCAGCATTGACCGGACCCACACGTCAGCCTCTGTAGTTGACACTGTGTCACTGACCAGTGGGTCCCATTGGTCAAGTTTGACCTAGACCGTGCCCCGTTGACCTGCTGACGTCATGATGATGTCAGGCTGACGCAGTAATCCTTTTCTAGAATTTAAATAAATCTTAAATGATTTATTTATTTCAGAAAATATCCCAAACTTCTAAAATTCATAAAAATTCAACCGTAGCTCCAAATGAAATAATTTATATATGAAAAATGATCAGAAAAATCCAATCTATCCATCTGTACCATTTTCATGCATGTTAGAACAACTTTTGGCTGCTGTTTAGGACAATTCAATTAAATGGCATTTAAGAAAGCACATATGGAGTTTGAATTTGAACCAAGTGTTCAAACCAACTCCATTTAACTTGTTGCTAGTTGCATTAGCCCAATCAACAGCATATTGCCATGTCACATTCATGCATCATATTGTTGCATCACATTGATTGTGTTTCTTCTTTGTTTGTCGGTGGTTGTCCCCTCTCAGTAGACGTGTTTCAGTGATATGATTGATGACACCGATGAAGAGTTATACTATCTTCAGAAGTGCCAGGCAAGCAAAACCCCCTTGTTCATTCCGATACAATCCCACTCTCTCACTCCTGCTCTCTTTTACTGCATTAGGACAACAATGATTCAACTGTTACATGCTGCGGTAGTTGAACCCCTTTCCTTTGCATGACCTGTCATTGCCACAGTAAATAGATGAAACCCACTAGCATGAGTAGGAGTTGTTTGAGCCCTGGTGTGCCTACTCATTCATGCTTGTTTGTCATGCCTGCTATTGCTTAGAGTTGAGTCAGGTCTGATTCATCGGGAATGAATTGGAATGGTGATGAACATGTCCTACTGTGTGTGAGCTAAGTGTGTGAACACGATTTGGTAAAGGTAGCGGTGAGAGGCCATGTAGGAGTACGTGGTGGGTTGTCTCATTGCAGCCGTCCTCAGGAACTGAGTTCTGTTTTTGTGATCCATGAACAGTTACTACCACACATTGGGTTCCGGTAACTCGATCCCTCTCGACTTATTAATCAACTCAATCTTTGTCCAGGAGTTGCAACTAGTTTCTGGTGTTTGTAGGTAGTGTTAGTAGTCTACCAAGTGGCACCCTGTACAGGTGGGCTTGGGACAGACTAGGCACAGTGGCACGGTGTACCAAGTGGCACCCGGATGGTGGGCTTGGGAACCCTGCACACATCGTTTGGGGCCGTGAGCGACACCCCGGCCGGATCTCCTTGCGCTTGGAACCCGAATAGGTGATAAACCTGGACTAGAGACTTGTTGGTTAGTCAGGTCGTGGCCGACTCCCTCGCCCGGCTTCCGCTTGAAGGTTGCCGAGGTACATGACATGTACAGGGCGATAAGTGGCGAGAGCGTGTGTGAAGAAGTACACCCTTTCAGGGTTATCATTATCTATTCGAATAGCCGGATTCCTCGGATATGGAAACTTGGACCCCTTGCATAGTTCATAGACAAGTGAAAGTGGATACTCTAAAATGTGCAAGATAAGCGTGAGTGCTATGGATGGCCTTCTCGTAGGGAGACGGGAGTGGATCCATAGTGGAGTATTGATATGGTGAATATGTGGACTCGTGTGCGCCACCTCAAAAGAGTTACTTGCAGTCGTAGTTCAGGTTAGCCACTGAGTCAAAGCTGGCTTGCTGCAGTTAAACTCCACCACCCCTTTGTTGATACTGATGCATATGTAGATAGTTCTGATGTAAGTCTTGTTGGGTACATTTGTACTCACGTTTGCTTATTCTATGTTTTGTAGAGAGACGTCAGTCTCGCTAGTAGTTCCATGTGGACTTCGACGTTTAGCTTGTTACCTCAGCTACAATCTTGTACCTTGGGAGGGTCTTGTAGATAGTCAGGCTTCTGAGCCTTCTTCATTTGTAGTTGTCTGTACTCAGACAAGTTAAGCTTATGCATGTGCTTGTTGCTTGTATGCTCTGTATGTTGGGTCATGAGACCCATGTTTGTAATACTTGGCTCCTCGGAGCCTAATGAATAAATACTCTGAGTCGTAGAGTCTTGTTGTGATGCCATGTTGTATTGCACATATTGAGCATATTGTGTGTATGATTGAAATGCTTGGTATGTGTGGGATCCGACAACCTAGTTGTTTATCCTTGGTAGTCTCTCTTATGGGGAAAGTAGTCTTGTGCTTCCATGAGCCATAGTAGTCTGCTACAGCCCGGTTCACCGGAGTCCTGCTAGCCCAGCACTACTGCTACGGAACACTTGATTGGCCGGCATGTGATTCACTTCGTTCCTGTGTCTGTCCCTTCGGGGAAATGTCAAGCGGTGACATCCAGAGTCCTACCTAGCCTGTTACAGCCCGGTTCACTGGAGTCCTGTTAGCCTATTCGCACGCTGCTGACCGACATGCTCGATGTTGATTCATGTATGCATGTCCCCATAAGTTAGTGCCACTTTGGGTTCACGACTAGTCATGTAGGCCCGGGTTCTCTGTCATATGGATGCTAGCGACACTATCATATACGTGAGCCAAAAGGCGCAAACGGTTCTGGGCCATGGTAAGGCGACACCCGTGGGAATACCGTGCATGAGGCCGCAAAGTGATATGAGGTGTTACCGGCTAGATCAATGTGACATGGAATCAGGGTCCTGACAGGCGGGGGCGGCGCCGGGCGGCGGGGCGGGGGCAGCCGCGGCGGGGGGGGGGGGCGCCGGGCGGCAGGGGGCGGGGTGGGTGGGGATCTGGTGGGCGTCGGGGAGGAGAGAGGGAGAGTAGAGAGAGTAACGGGCAGGGGTGGGGGACGTTAGTTAGTCTGCTCTTTGCCGTCCGCCGCTCTTTGTCATCCGCCTTTATCTCTCTTTGCCGTCTGCTAGCGGACGGCAAAGAGGTGGGGCGTTAAGTTTTTTCTAAACGGGCTGGGGGTGGGGGCCACCTCTCTCTTTGCCGTCAGCTGGCTGACGGCAAAGAGCTGGCAGATGGCAAGGGCCTGTTTTGTCGTCCGCCATTTCTTTGCCGTCTGCTTTTCGGTAGCTGATGGCAAAGAGCTGGCAGTTGGCAAAGTAGCTGATTCCCGTAGTGGTAGCAGCAACCGTCTGTGTTATTATCGGTCTTCGCAAACATTTCTGATTACAGACCTGTTTGCCGCGTATCACACACATCGTGTTATATTGAACCGTTTCTGTTCTCTTGTCTCAACACAAACAGTTCATCCGAGTGAACCGCATGCCGTATATCACACACACCTTGATCTGGCTGACCGTTTCTTTTGTGTTGCCTAATCACAAACAGTTCATCTGAGTGAACCGTATGCTGTATATCGCACATGCCTTCATCTGGCTGCCCATTTCTTTTGTTCCGCCTCATCGTAAATAGTTCATTGAACTGAACAGTATGCCCTGCATTGCACACGGAACTAAAATTTGAACCGTGTTTGATCCATCCTCCATCGTAAATGTTTTGCACCTTTTTAACGGTTCTTTTACACCACCATTTGCAATTATTTCATCACACACAGTTTCATCGAAGGGTCTCTGATCATAGTGTCTCGTTAGCAGCATCCTGCAGTAGTGACCCTATCTTGTATCTTTATATTACATGGTGAACACATGTTTATGCATGCTCAGTACCTCCTCCATTGGTAGATGACATGTCTAGGGCACCATTCTCTGCATCTTGTGTAGTATGCCGGTCCAAGGGATATTTGCTAATGAAGGGAGGAAGAAGATCTTGTTAAATAAGCTCATCATAGTGCTCTTATTCTTAGAAAATATTGTTGTTTCTATCTAGGGAAAGAAAGAACTACACCTAGCCACAAGGTCATCTATAAATGCAAATACAACTTTTATCCTTGCGCACAGCGTGATACGTCTCCAGCGTATCTCTAATTTTTGATTGTTCCATGCTGTTATATTATCAATCTTGGATGTTTTATAATCATTTTATAGTCATTTTATATCATTTTTGGTACTAACCTATTGAAATAGTGCCAAGTGCCAATTGCTATTTTTTCCATGTTTTTTACATCGCAAAAAATCAATATCACACGGAGTCCAAATGCCACGAAACTTTACAGAGAATTTTTATGGGCCAAAAGGAATACAACGGGCCCTGGTTGTGCCTGGGGCTGCCCCGAGGGAGGCACAACCCACCAGGGCGCGCCAGGAGGCCCAAGCGCGCCCTGGTGGGTTGTGCCCACCTCGGGTGCCCCCCGGACCGCCTCTTTGCAATATATATACCCCAATATTCCCAAAACCATAGGGGAGTCGACGAAATATTCATCCAACCGCCACAGAGTCCAGAACCACCAGATCCAATCTAGACACCATCTCGGATGGGGTTCACCACCTCCATTGGTGCCTCTCCGATGATGTGTGAGTAGTTCTTTGTAGACCTTCGGGTCCGTAGTTAGTAGCTAGATGGCTTCATATCTCTCTCTTGATTCCCTCAATGGTATTTTGGAGATCCATATGATGTAACTCTTTTGTGGTGTGTTTGTTGGGATCGATGAACTTTGAGTTCATAATCAGATATATCTTTTTATATCCATGAAAGTATTTGAGTTTCTTTGATCTCTTTTATGCATGATATCTTATAGCCTCGTATTTCTTCTCCGATATTCGGGTTTTGTTTGGCCAACTTGATCTATTTATCTTGCAATGGGAAGAGGTGCTTTGTAGTGGGTTCGATCTTATAGTGCTTGATCCCAGTGGCAGAAGGGGAACCGCCACGTATGTATCGTTGCTACTAAGGATAAAACGATGGGGTCTATCTCTACATAGATAGATCTTGTCTACATCATGTCATCGTTCTTATTGCATTACTCTGTTTCTCCATGAACTTAATACACTAGATGCATGTTGGGTAGCGGTCGATGTGTGGAGTAATAGTAGTAGATGCAGGCAGGAGTCGGTCTACTAATCTTGGACGTGATGTGTATGTAATGATCATTGCCTAGACATCATCATGAGTATTTGAAGTCCTATCAATTGCCCAATGGTAATATGTTCACCCACCGTTTGCTATTTTTCTAGAGAGAAGCCACTAGTGAAACCTATGGCCCCCGGGTCTCTTTCTCATATTATTTGCCTTTGCGATGTACCTTTATTTGCTTTTATTTTCAGATTTATTAATCCAAACCCAAAAATACTTTGCTTTTATTTTATTCATGATCTATTTATTCAATCTATTACAACTTTCTCCCGTCACGCACCAATTTCTGGCACCGTTACCCGAAAGGGATTGACAACCCTTTAACACGTCGGGTTGCGACAATTTGTTATCTGTGTGCAAGGGCTATTTATGTTGTGTTGTTTGGTTCTCCTACTGGTTCGATAACCTTGGTTTCATATATGAGGGAAATACCTACCTCCACTGTGCTGCATCATCCCTTCCTCTTTGGGGAAATACCGATGTAGCTTCAAGCGACATCAAAAGGAATTTCTGGCGTCGTTGCCGGGGAGGATCTTCAACATATACCGGGTTCCTAATCACAAATCTCATCTCCTCGAAATTTTCATTATTTTCCATTTGCCTCTTGTTTTCCTCTCCCCCACTTCGCAAAAATTTGTCGTTTTATTCGCCCCCCTTTTCCGTTCGTCGTTTTCTTGCCGAATCTTTCTTTCTGTGCAACCTTGTTTGCCGTAATTATCATTATGGATAGTTCTTACCCTTTTGCTTGCACTCCCGAGAACAAGGTTCTCAACTTTAAACAAAGGGGAGGAGAAAATATAAAAGATGCTTGGTATAGGATTTGCAGTGCTCATAATAGATCTACCCGTAAGCAATCGACAGTTGTTGTTCTTTGTTGTTTTTAGATTGGCATCACCACTTGGTATAGATTCGTCCTTGATATGATTACCGATGGAAATTTCTTGATGTGTCCTTGTATTGATGCCTTTAATGCTATGGGAAATTTAGTGGGCTCACCACCCCTCATGATTAATGAAAGAACTTTGACTCTTGAGCATGTTATGGAAAGACTAGATGTTATTGAAATGAAAATGCTCACCGAAGATCATATGGGAATTATAGATAAAAAGATGCATAATTTTGCCACCAATATGGGGTTAAAAGCAGGAGATATTCTTAAGTTGTTAAGAGAAGAGGGTACCATAATTCATGAAAGAATAGAAGAAAGCCCTTCTCGAATTGATAAATTAGAGGAAATTTTTAGTAATCTAAGCACGGCTTTCGCTTCCGCTAAAACTATCGAAAAAACTCCCGTTGAAATTGGTAGAGCTTCCAAGAACAAGGGTGCAACCTCTAGTAATTGTAATAAAGAAAATCTTAAAATGATTGGTATTCACCCGAATTTTGTTGAAGTGATAAGAGATCCTTTATGCAAGAATGAAATCTTTGGATTTATCCCTAGAAGTGTTGTTATTGAAAATCTTTGTTCTAAATCTTTGAAGTGTTCTAAGTGTTTGATTGAAGAGTTGGACAAAGATGACAAAACTTAGATCCTTGCTTTATGCCTAGCTAAAGGCGTACAACTATAGCGCTTGTGGGGAGACAACCCAATGAATAAAATTTATTTTTGCTTTTTGCTTCCTGTTTTTGAGTGTTAGCAAAATTATGCTATTGTTAAATTATGCTATTGTTATGATTATGTTTTTTATGTTTTAATTAGTGTTTGTGCCAAGTAAAGAGTTTAGGATCTTCTTGGGTGATAGTTGTTAGTTGTTTGATCTTGCTGGAAAAAAACAGAAACTTTTGCGCTCACGGAAATAATTTTCATTTTTTACCAGAGAGCGATAAATTACCAATTCCACATATAGTAGATCAATATACAAATTCCACAGGTCTTCCTATTTTTTCAGAATGTTTGGTGTTACAGAATTATTCGAAATAGTCATATTGCTACAGACTATTCTGTTTTGACAGATTCTGTTTCTTTGTGTTGTGTGCTTATTTTGATGGCTCTATGGTTTTCTTTGATGAGTTTTTGCCATAGAAAAGTTGGAATATAGTATATATAATACAAGAAGAAAATATGAATTGGTTTGATATATCACTTATAGTAGTGATTTATTATTCTTATACTAACGGATCTCACGAAGCTTTTGTTGAGTTTTGTGTGATTGAAGTTTTCAAGTTTTGGGTTATCTTACGATGGATGAAGGAATAAGGAGTAGAAGAGACTAAGCTTGGGGATGCCCCGGCATACCAAGATATTATCCAAAAATGAGCAACCAACTAAGCTTGGGGATGCCCCCGAGTGGCATCCCCTCTTTATTCTAACGACCATCGGTATTTTACTCGAAACTATATTTTTATTCGTCACATACTATGTGTTTTGCTTGGAGTGTATTGTATGATATGAGTCTTTGGTTGTTTTATTTTGTGTTTGAAGTCCTTATCCCTTGCTGGACACACCTATTTGAGAGAGCCAAAATTATGTCATGGCTTGTTAGAATTGCTCTCTATGCTTCACTTAATTTTTGATGAGCTATGGACTTGCTCTAGTGCCTCACCTATATCTTTTTGAGCACGGTGTGCATAGTATTTTTGAAGAAATGCTCTCTTTCTTCACTTAGATTTATTTGAGACTTAGTGAAATTTTCAAGAAATTCTCTCTTTCTTCACTTAAATTAATTTGAGAGAAAGAAATATTCTGCTCATGATCTTAACTTACATTTGTTTGAGCTTGTCAAAAGCAACATACGAAAATTAGTCCCAAAGTGATAGATATCCAACAAGGATATAATAAAAACTTTCATGAAGATCATTGGACAAAATAAACTTGATTCTTAGTAATAGTTTTGAGATATGATGATGTGATATGTGAGTCATCTTGATGAGTAATTATGCTTTAGTAAGAATATTGGTGTTAAGGTTTGTGATTCCCTATGCAAGCACGAAAGTCAATAGTTATGCAATGAAATTATATCCTACTTATGGTGCATTATTCGGCTAGTTATGCCTAATGCTCGCTTATGAGATTATTCGTTTCTTGGTTGGTCGCTTCCCAATCTTTTGCTAGCCTTCATTTTGCACTAAGTATGATCACTACTTGTGCATCCAAAAACCTTTAACCCAGTTTTGCCACATGAGTCCACTATATCTACCTATATGAGGTACTCTTTTGCTATTCTAAGCAAATTTGCATGTGCCATCTCTAATTTTCAAAAGTAAACTTCTCTTTTGTGTGTTTGTTTCGCTCGTGGAGCGATGAGGGGTGGCTAATATTTTCCATGCTAGATGTGTTATTCTCAAGATGAGTTTTTATTCACTTGTCATTGCACGAGAGTAAGGAAAAGGTATTAGGGATGCCCAGTCCCGAAATGCAAAAAATGAATTTACTTTATGTTGTCAAATAATAAATTCCTTGGAAAGTGTTGGTATGGAGGGCACCCGTGGATACGGTTAGCCATTGAAAGTGGAAGTATGGTGGAAAAAGGAATAAACTTTATTTTCTGTTTGGGAACCGCCTATGATATATCTAAGCATGGAAAGTATTGGGAACTCTAAGTCGTTTTCATTCTAAGTTTTTCACTTTGAGCTCTGGCACCTCTACAAATCCCTACTTCCCTCTGCGAAGGGCCTTTCTTTCACTTTATGCAATTTTTATTTTTGAATTTGAGTCTCCATCTTCTCTTACAAAAGCACCAACTAGGAGGCAATATGATCGTACATGAGTACTAGACATAGCTAATATGTGAGTGTGTTTCATGAATGGATCAATGGTTGAGCATGATGGGCTAGGGATAGCTTATTTTAGCATTGATATTTTGAAACACATGGTTGCTTGTTGATATGCTTGAGTATTTAAATTATCATCAGGGGGTATGAAATATCCATAGTTGATGCATCAGATGGACACCAAGTGATTGATATTATACCTCCGGGACCAGAACTTCTTGTTTCAGAGGGGGAATCCATCAAGCTTGATCAACCATTAACAAGCAATCCTAATGTGGGAGGTTTTGGTCAGGGGGACGCAGAAATCGTGCTTCAGGATCCATTACGTGTCCAAGGCCTTTTGTTCTTCTTAGCATTCGTTATTTTGGCACAAGTTATTTTGGTTCTAAAAAAGAAACAGTTTGAAAAGGTTCAATTTTACGAAATGAATTTCTAGTCCCGGGATTTCTTACCATCAAGTTGGTAAAAAGCCTCGATTGTCAAAACTAGACTATTTATTTGAACAATATAAAAGTCCAATGTCCATGCTATAAAGAAAGAAATATGATATGATATGTTATGCAGCATTCCACATCAAAAATTCTGTTTTGATCACTTCCCTACTCGAGGACGAGTAGGAGTTAAGCTTGGGGATGCTGATACGTCTCCAACGTATCTATAATTTTTTATTGTTCCATGTTGTTATATTATAAATCTTGGATGTTTTATAATCATTTTATATCATTTTTTGTTACTAACCTATTGACATATTGCCAAGTGCCAGTTGTTGGTTCTTCCATATTTTTTACATCGCAGAAAATCAATATCAGACGGAGTCCAAATGCCACGAAACTTTACAGAGAATTTTTATGGGCCAAAAGGAACACAACGGGCCCTGGCTGCACCTGGGGGGTGCCCCGAGGGAGGAAAAACCCACTAGGGCGCGCTAGGAGGCGCAGGCGTGCCCTGGTGGGTTGTGCCCACCTCGGGTGCCCCCCGGACCGCCTCTTTGCTCTATAAATACCCCAATATTCCTAAAACCCTAGGGGAGTCAATGAAATATTCATCCAGCCGCCGCAGAGTCCAGAACCACCAGATCGAATCTAGGCACCATCTCCAATGGGGTTGACCACCTCCATTGGTGCCTCTCCGATGATGCGTGAGTAGTTCTTTGTAGACCTTCTGGTCCGTAGTTAGTAGCTATATGGCTTCATCTCTCTCTTTATTCTCAATACAATGGTCTCTTGGAGATCCATGTGATGTAACTCTTTGGCGGTGTGTTTGTTGGGATCGATGAACTTTGAGTTTATGATCAGATCTATTTTTTTATATCCACGAAAGTATTTGAGTTTCTTTGATCTCTTTTATGCATGATCTCTTATAGCCTCGTATATCTTCTCCCGTATTTGGGTTTTGTTTGGCCAACTTGATCTATTTACCTTGTAATGGGAAGAGGTGCTTTGTAGTGGGTTCTATCTTACGATGCTTGATCCCAGTGACAGAAGGGGAACCAACTCGTATATATCGTTGCTACTACGGATAAAACGATGGGGTCTATCTCTACATAGATAGATCTTGTATACACTAGATGCATGCTGGATAGCGGTCGATGTGTGGAGTAATAGTAGTAGATGCAGGCAGGAGTCGGTCTACTAATCTTGGACGTGATGCCTATGTAATGATCATTTCCTGGATATCGTCATGAGTATTTGAAGTTCTATCAATTGCCTAATAGTAATTTTTTCACCCACCATTTGCTATTTTTCTAGAGAGAAGCCACTAGTGAAATCTACAGCCCCCGGGTCTCTTTCTCATAGTATTTGCCTTTGCGATCTACTTTTATTTGCTTTTATTTTCAGATCTATTAATCCAAAAACCCAAAATACTTTGCTGCACTTTATTTTATTCACGATCTATTTATTCAATCTATTACAACTTTTTCCCGTCACGCACCAATTTCTGGCATCGTTACCCGAAAGGGATTGACAACCCCTTTAGTATGTCACGTTGCGAGGATTTGTTATCTGTGTGCAGGGGCTATTTACGTTTTGTTGCTTGGTTCTCCTACTGGTTCGATTAACTTGGTTTCATATCTAAGGGAAATACCTACTGCTGATGTGCTGCATCATCCCTTCCTCTTTGGGGAAATACTGATGTAGCTTCAAGCAACATCACAGCGGGAGCCTCGAATATATGTTTGCCCTTAGGTCGTTGGTCAGATTGCAATTAACTTGTTTTTCTCCAATTTTCTACCCTACTTCTAGTTGAAACCTGGGGGAGGGGTAGAAGGGGCGGTCGCCCCAGGCCCCAAAAAGTTGGCCCCCTAGTAGGGGCTAGTATAGCAGGCCCATGGGAGAAAGGTAGACATGTTGCTGATCATGAGATGACATCACGCATGTGCACCTAAAACCGATGTATATCTATTTTTTACAACCAATCTCCATATCCCCTTTTTAGCAAATCTACATCTTTCATTCTATTTTTCTCTCAAAACAGGGTTTCACCACCTTTATAGATAACAGAATAACGGGCCGAATGATTTCATGGTGTTGAGGAAATCCTCAAGAGCTAAATAGAACGCTAAACACACAATAAACGCCTCAATGCGTCGTCGAGACTAAGCACATGAGCCACACCATCAAGCTCACCAGATCACCATATGTTGGGAAACTTAGTAGAAAACAAAGAGTTTCACCCTACGATGAACCAGGAACACTATGTAGATGCAATAAACGGTTTGGATCAAATCATTACCGACTCTGAGTTGCAGCGGAAGAATACGAGTTGGTGTAGATCGTACTCGAAGTCCCTCGAACCGTAGATGAACGATCCCTCGAACTGCTCAGGAACCGTCCCTCGAAGGGAAGACCGAAAGCACAACCTCTCCATAGATTGCAAGAGTACAGGCTTCATGATCCAAAAGTGCTTCGTCGTCTAGAGCTAATCGTCGCCACAGAATTAGTGGGAGAAGAAGAGAACCCCACAGGGCTTCTCTATTATGGTGATTAGAACTAGAACTAGATCTAGTCTAGATCAAACTAGATGAGAACTAGATCAAGAGAGAACTAAAGGAGGCTTCAAACAAGACGAAAATATAATAGTACAATATTATTGCCTCTAGGGCATGTTTCCAACACCATACTCATCGGCGATGCCCCAAGAAGGATAAAACATGAAGCATGCCCCTGCCGCCGCGTTAGCCAATGTAGACAGAAGTTTTCACCCTGAGTGTCAGATAATAGGGAGTCGCAAGGTGGCGCTCCAAGAGGATCATGACACCCATAGGAAATATCTCTACCAGTGTAGAGGCGCAAAGCTTTGACTCAACCTCTCCTACACACCACACCATGGGAACTAGTCACAAACGTGCCCCGACGAGGACCACACATCAGCGAACCATGGGCTTCAGATCTGGATTAGGGCTTGGCCACCACCACCGGTGACAACCTCACTAGGACCTCCCACCACCGCATACCTCGACAACACTACTATGCCCCCCATCGAAGAGCCATCCCGAGTATCCTCACCATCCAGGGCCACCGCCTTGCCATCCATGCCTCCGAGTACATTGCCCTCACCCCAATCCTGCAGCCATCGATCATCTAAGGAATATATATAGGTGGGAAGGCCATACCTTCCCCAGCCTTGAGCAACCCCTATGACTGTGCGCGGACCACAAGCACCAGCAAATCAATAAAACATCACCCTACCTTACCTTGGTGAGCAAAGGGCGAGCCCCTGACTATTAGGGCAGGGATGGTTCCCTAGCCAATGAAATTAATGATTAAATACATATTTTGAAGACAGTGTTAATAACCAAAAGATCACTTTTTTATTGGTTGGAGATAGCTAACCAGGCATGCTTCCCAGTAAATATCATTTTTAAGGCCTGGCCGTAGACCAATTGTTCTATTGTAATTTTCATTAATAAATCAAAGTATGTACAGAGCAAGAGAAAAATAACAAAATAAAATAGAGAAACAACAACCAATTTCTTTCTTTGGAGACATGGTGATCAGAAGGGATTAAATTGTGAATCAAATCATTAAGGATCTGAAGTTTTCTCTCTTTTAACTATGACCAATCATTCTGAGATCCTTCCTTAAAATAATTCTCCATGAGACTAAACTGTGATTATTGTTGTGAAAGATCTTGTTGTTCCTCTGCATCCAAATACCCCGGCAACCCATGATCAAAATTTCTATGGCAACTTCAGATGTTAAGTCAACAGAGGCAAGTTCAATGTTTATCAAAGACAGATGTGCTTCTTCTTCTGTTTGGCATAATGGAATCCCTACATCTCAAGGCAAAAGGACAATGTCAGAATAGACGATGACGGGGTTTAGTGGCATAATATGAATCTCAAGTTCTCAACTAAGCTGGACCTAGGGTAGACCTTGTTTATTGAAGAATTTGTGCAAGAATTTAATCAATAAAGCTTTGTTATGAGTCTCAATATCCATAAAACCTAGGCCACCTTTCTTATCAAAGGAAACTTTCTCCCCTACAATCAAGGCAGTTCCTTTATCTTCCATCCCACATTTCCTCCAGAAGAAATGCATCAAATATTTATTAATTTGCACAATGACAGATTTTGGAAGCTCCAAGGTGCTCATAAAGGGAGTGGGAAGACTTGTGAAGACTGATTTGAGGAGTTGAAGTTTCTCACCAGAGGACAAAACGTGTGAAGCAACCCAAGAGTCTTCTTCCAATCCTATGTGTAACAGGGATGAAATCTTCATTATTGGGCCTATTTGAGCTGAGAGGCAGTCAAGGAAGTAGAAGGGAGGGATCCTTTCACACATCTAAGAACAGAATACAATAGGTTAAGCTTAGCTTCAAACACATTTATTGGGACCATCAAGGATTTGTCATAATTAACTCCATGTCCAGTGAAAACAAAGAAGTGCATAAGCAAACATTTTAGTTGTAGTAGTTGGAGATTGCAGACATGCATTGGGATCACAATGTCATCAGCATATTGGGTAATGGGGAAACCTTGGCATGTAACATCCCAAAATTCTAAATTTTGGACTGTTATAATAAATAAATAGTTTTGATGGTTTGCTTGAATGTGGTGTGGTTGCTTGTGTGAAATTGAGTGAAATTTGAAACCTTTTTGAAAGTTAAATGAGAGGGAATAAAATGACTTTCCCAAAGTTCCATTTTTCCATTCTGATCTCCATGAATTCAAATTCATTTCATCACAAAACCCTAGAGAGAAGATGACATGACTTCTTCCATTTAAAATAAAAAGGGTTCTGAAAATATTTGAATTTCATTTGGAAATATTTCAAATTCAGAAACTGTATGCAACTCAATAATTTTCATGAGAGAAGATAAAATGACTTCTTCAAAACATATGAAATATGAGTTGGGAGTTTCAAAGAATCAAATTTTAAAGTCCCTATGAAATTATTTTCAATTTGGAGTTATTTGGGTTGTATTCAAATTATTTTTCTCCAAAAATAAAATATATGGAAAATAGGGTAAAATGATTCCCTACATTAGAAAATTGGAGCGAAATAAATTTGAAATTATTTTGGTATTTTTTTAAAATGTTTTATTGGGTTTTAATTAAACCAGTAGCACTCTTTTCTTTACTTAAAATTTTGTGGATTTTATTTGACTTTAGAAAAATGTTCATGACTTAGGAATTCGTTTTCTGAAAATTTTGATATATAATATGCCTATAGTAAATTTTTTATCTTATTTGATTTATTTTATTTGTCTGTAAAATTGTTTAAAAAAACTTTCCTTCCCCACTGACTGGGCCGGCCCAGCTCCTAGCCAGGCCACGGCCCAGCCCCACGCCGCCTTTCTTCCCCGTGGCCGACCGAGACTCTGCCGGAGCCCGGCACCGCCGCGCCTTGCTCCGCGCCCCGCCGCCTTTGCCCCTGCCACTTTCCCCACGCCTCCCGAGGCCTCCCCCATCCATAAATAGCACCGCACCCCAGCCTCTCCTCCCCGTATCGCTCGCCGCCACCGCTGCCGCATCTCGCCGCTGCTGCCAACCTTCGTCGCCGACCGTCGCCCGACGCCACCCGCACCACCGCGTCTCCAAGCCCGCTGCCGCACCGAAGTCCGCCGCCTCGCCTTGCCTCACCGGACCCGCCGCCGTCGCCTGCGTTGCCGCCGCCCACCGTCGCCGGAGCACGCTGCTGCCGCCGGAAACCGCCGCCGCCGGTTTCCGACGAAAACCGCCCGGACCGGTAATAAACCGCTTTGGTTTTCTTAGGTTTTCTTTTCAAAAACCCTAGAACGGTTTTTCTTAAAAAAAACCTAGGTCTATTTTTTTAGGTTTTATTATACAGAGAATGTCCGTTGTTTAGACCAGATAAAAGAACGTTCGCTTTTTAGTCTTTTCTTTTTCTGTTATTTTTTGTCAGGGACCTGTCCGTGATTAAAGTTTTACAGTTTAGTCCCTAATCTTAAAATGATCACTACTTTTTGCTCGTTAGTCGGAATTAGATGAAACCAACGCCCACTTCTTTGTTATGATCCCCTCTATTCAGTTAATAAACTTAAACATAGTTTTGAAAGTTTAAAATTTGATTTCAATCAGATTTGAATTCAAACTTCTTTTGTTCATAACTCGAGTTTTATAACTCCGTTTGAGTTGATTCTGTTTACTAATCGAAGCTCTTGACCTAAACTTTCTAATAAGGCCAAATTCACTTAATTTTGGTACTGTTAGAAATTGTTTTCTATTGCAAGAGTTAATTGCTTGTTTTCAAAGTTTTCCGAGATCTTTTCTTCGATTCTTTTGCATGATTGCTTATGTGTGGTTACTATTGCTTGCTTACGATAGATTGACCGGAGTGTGACGAGTAGAACTATCAGGAGTTATGAGTGCGAATCATCTTCATCAACACTACAAGGCAAGTTCACACTTTGATCACACCCCTTTATTACCCAGTTTTTATGCATTAGTTGCAAACCCTCAAACATTGCATGAATAGGATCTGTTTAACATGTGGGTATTGGGAAGTAGTTGTTGAGGTAGTACCTATTGCCCTTTTCATTCAAACCCTGGGAGTTACTTCTACGTTATGCTTATACTGCTATGTTATGCTCATAGGCGTGGTTTGGTTTGAGTGATTCATGACAGTTGTGAGTATTATTATGAACTAAGGGTTTATTTAAGGTGGCTACTTTAACACACATCTGGGTGGATTGTTTGTGGGCACCTGGGGTAATCCAGTGTTGTCCAAGGAGATCCCGGGGAATCCGTGTGATCATCCTATGGTCCGCCACCCAGACTCAAAGGGATCATAATCTGGAAACTTCCATGTGCAGCCACAAGCCATTATGGGCTCCGACATAGTTTAGTATGTTGTGTGGCCTATTTTAGTGGTAGACTAGAAGATGTAGGGGATGTAGGTTGTACGGTCTACCCGTCGTAAAGAGTTAATGCTTCTGAAAGACTGTGTCTCGGTCATCCGTTTCTCAAACATCATGTAGTGTGAGGAATCAACGGAGAAGATCGAGTCTTGTGGGGAAAAGTGTGCAAACCTGTGCAGAGTGTACAAACTAATCATGATTAGCCGTGTCCCCGATTATGCACATCTTGAGTATCTGGTACTTGAATTATTGATTTGATCTCATCACATTACTTAAATTAATTTGTTGGGTTATTGATGATAATTTGGGATTGAGTTAGGGTTACCTTCCCAATAATTTTCAACAAACTTTGTAGTTAAATAAAATATATTCCTTTGTTGTAGGGAAAAATTAGCTTTATGAAAAATTAAACTTAGAGCCTCCACCAGCCAAATATGCATGTATTGATAGCCATTATTCAGCATTGCTCTACAATGTGAAATTGCCAGTACATTCAATATATTGACCTACATGGCTGCAACGTATCATGTTGCAGGATTTGTATGATGAGTAAGTGATACATTAGGGTTACAATTTCTACACTCAACTTTGACATTTGAGTTGATGGGAATCCACAACCTTGTTGTTACTTCCTCTATTTGGATTGAGGTAATAGTATTTACGTTACTTTATACATGTGATTTACCTCTGTTATAAATCCCCGAGTACTGTGTGTGTCAGCATACCGATCCAAGGATGACACTTAAGCACCGAGACATGATCCATTCGGGTCGGGTCGCTACATGGCATGATCCAGTTGGGAAAGGATGATGAATTAGGCTTTGATACATGGCCTCATTGCAAATATACTGCAGGAGATTAGCTGTCAGCACAAAACTCAGAGGGGAAGGGGGTCTCCTTGCCTAACGACTCTTTTAAAGAGAAACTGCTCACTAGAGATGCCATCATGCAGTACAACAGAATATCCAGTGTCATAAATCATATCAATCCACCTGATCCATTTGAGCCAAACACTCTAGCAACAAAAATTTATTGATGGTCTAATGCTCAATCATATTAAAGGCCTTTTCAAAGTCCATTTTCCAAATCAAAATTTCTTTCTTCGAATGCATGCACTGATGGATGTATTCCTAGATCCAAGCAACACAATATATGATAGTTGTATGTGTTCTTTTAGCATGACTTTTAGAAGAGGTAATTAACTTTACAATTCAATGCCCTAGATAATCCCCCTAGTTATTTAGTCCACATTAACATGTAATCCTATTTCGGTGGAACATGAAGGAAATATGCCCTAGAGGCAATAATAAAGTCGTTATTTATATTTTCTTATATCATGATAATTTTTTATCATTCATGCTAGAATTGTATTAACCGGAAACTTGATACATGTGTGAATACATAGAGAAAACAAAGTGTCCCTAGTATGCCTCTACCTGACTAGCATGTTAATCAAAGATGGTTAAGTTTCCTGACCATAGACATGTGTTGTCATTTGATTAATGGGATCACATCATTAGGAGAATGATGTGATGGACAAGACCCGCCATAATGTGACTAATGAGTTAGTTGCGGGACGATGCATTACGGAACGAGTAAAGAGGCATGCCGGTAACAAGATTGATCTAGGTATTAAGATACCGACGATCGAATATCGGGCAAGTAACATACCGATGACAAAGGGAATGACGTATGTTGTCATTGCGGTTTGACCGATGAAGATCTTTGTAGAATATGTAGGAACCAATATGAGCATCCAGGTTCCACTGTCAGTTATTGATCGGAGATGTGTCTCGGTCATGTCTACATAGTTCTCAAACCCGTAGGGTCCGCACGCTTAACATTTGATGACGATTTGTATTATGAGTTATGTGTTTTGGTGACCAAAGATTGTTCGGAGTCCCGGATGAGATCACGGACATGACGAGGAGTCTCAAAATGGTCGAGAGGTAAAGATTGATATATTGGACGATAGTATTCAGACACTGGAATGGTTTCAGAGTGTTTTGGATATCTATCAGAGTACCGAGGGGTTACCGGAACCCCCTGGGGAAAGTAATGGGCCAACATGGGCCATAGGGGAGAGAGAGAGGGGAGCCCGCAAGGGTTGGCGCCCCCCATGGGAGTCCGAATTGGACAACAGGAGTGGGCACACCCCCTTTCCTTCTCCCTCTCCCTCTCCTTCCTGTTTCCCCCTCCGAAAGAAAGGAAGGGGGCGACTAGGACTAGGAGGCCAAGTCGCCCCCCCCCATGGCGCGCCCCTAGGGCCGGCCTCCTCTCTCTCCTCCTTTATCTACGGGGGCAGGGGCACCCCAAATCACAAAAGTTATTCTCTTAGTCGTGTGTGTTGCCCCTTCACAGTTTACTCCTCCGGTCATATTGTCGTAGTGCTTAGGCGAAGCCCTGCGCGAATCACATCACCATCACCGTCACCATGCTGTCGTGCTGAAGAAACTCTCCCTCGACACTTTGCTAGATCAAGAGTTCGAGGGACGTCATTGAGCTGAACGTGTGCAGAACTCGGAGGTGTCGTACGTTCGGTGCTTGATCGGTTGGATCGCGAAGACGTTCGACTACATCAACCACGTTAAGCTAACGCTTCCGCTTTCGGTCTACGAGGGTACATGGACACATTCTCCCCCTCTCGGTGCTATGCATCTCCTAGATAGATATTGCGTGATCGTAGGAATTTTTTTGAAATTGCATGTTACGTTCCCCAACAGTGGCATCCGAGCTAGGTCTATGCGTAGATGATATGCACGAGTAGAACACAAAGAGTTGTGGGCGATTATAGTCATACTGCTTACCACCAACGTCTTATTTTGATTCGGCCGTATTGTTGGGTGAAGCGGCATGGACAAACGTTACATGACCATATTCATGAGAATGGTTCCACCGACAGACATGCAACTTGTTTTGCATAAAGGTGGCTGGCGTGTGCCTGTTTCTCCAACTTTAGTTGAATCGAATTTGACTACGGCCGGTCCTTGTCGAAGGATAAAAAAGCACACTTGATGAAAGATCGTTGCGGTTTTGATGCGAAGGTAAGAACAATTCTTACTACATGTAACACCCCGGATGTAACTTACCATATTTGTACTCCGACTCTTGCCATTTTCGGCTCTAAGTTATGAGATTCCTTCATGGTTGGGTTTTGTCTTCGTTTTGCTTTTTGTTCATGTCATGCATTTCATATCATGTCATCATGTGCATCGCATTTGCATATGTGTCCGTCTCATGCATCCGAGCATTTTCCCCATTGTCCGTTTTGCAATCTGACACTCCTACGTCCTCCGGCGCCCCCTTTTGCCTCTTTTCCTATGCGGGTGTTAAAATTTCTCGTAATGGACCGATATTTTCCAAGTGGCCTTGGTACACCACCGGTAGACCGCCTGTCAAGTTTCGTGCCATTTGGAGTCAGTTTGATACTCCAACGGTTAACCGGGGAACCATAAATCCCTCATGTGTGTTGCAGCCCAACACCCCTCCAAGTCAGCCCACAAACCCATCCAAACCCCCTCCATCCTCTCGGCCGTTCGATCACAATCGTGTGGCCGAAAACCGCACTCCATTTGGACACTCCCACCTCCTTCTATGTATAAATATGTGATCCCCTCTCGAAATTTCGGGTCCAAAACCCTAACCTCCTTCCACCTCGCGCCGCCGGACAAATCTTCCACCGTCCGGACATGTCCAGCCGCTACGCCGGACCAACCACGGCGCGTTGATGTCTACTACACAACCTTCTTCTTGTAGACGTTGTTGGGCCTCCAAGTGCAGAGGTTTGTAGGACAGTAGCAAATTTCCCTCAAGTGGATGACCTAATTAAGGTTTATCAATCCGTACGAGGCGTAGGATGAAGATGGTCTCTCTCAAGCAACCCTGCAACCAAATAACAAAGAGTCTCTTGTGTCCCCAACACACCCAATACAATGGTAAATTGTATAGGTGCACTAGTTCGGCGAAGAGATGGTGATACAAGTGCAATAAGGATAGTAGATAATAGTTTTTGTAATCTGAAATTGTAAAAACAGCACGGTAACTAATGATAAAAGTGAGCGTAAACGGTATTGCAATGCGTTGAAACAAGGCCTAGGGATCATACTTTCACTAGTGCAAGTCCTCTCAACAATAATAACATAATTGGATCACATAACTATCCCTCAACATGCAACAAAGAGTCACTCCAAAGCTACTAATAGCGGAGAACAAACGAAGAGATTATGGTAGGGTACGAAACCACCTCAAAGTTATTCTTTCCAATCAATCCGTTGGGCTATTCCTATAAGTGTCACAAACAGCCCTAGAGTTTGTACTAGAATAACACCTTAAGACACAAATCAACCAAAACCCCAATGTCACCTAGATACTCCAATGTCACCTCAAGTATCCGTGGGTATGATTATACGATATGCATCACACAATCTCAGATTCATCTATTCAACCAACACATAGAACCTCAAAGAGTGCCCCAAAGTTTCTACCGGAGAATCACGATGAAAACGTGTGCCAACCCCTATGCATAGGTTCATGGGCGGAACCCGCAAGTTGATCACCAAAACATACATCAAGTGAATCACGTGATATCCCATTGTCACCACAGATACGCACGGCAAGACATACATCAAGTGTTCTCAAATCTTTAAAGACTCAATCTGATAAGATAACTTCAAAGGGGAAACTCAATCCATTACAAGAGAGTAGAGGGGGGAAGAAACATCATAAGATCCAAATATAATAGCAAAGCTCGCGATACATCAAGATCGTATCACCTCAAGAACACGAGAGAGAGAGAGATCAAACACATAGCTACTGGTACATACCCACAGCCCCCAGGGAGAACTACTCCCTCCTCGTCATGGAGAGCACCAGGATGATGAAGATGGCCACCGGAGAGGTATTGCCCCTCCGGTAGGGTGCCGGAACGGGTCTAGATTGGTTTTCGGTGGCTACGGAGGCTTCTGGCGGCGGAACTCCCGATCTATTGTGCCCCCGGATGTTTTTAGGGTATATGGAGATATATAGGCGGAAGAAGTACGTCAGGGGAGCCATGAGGAGCCCACGAGGGTGGAGGGCGCGCCCAGGGGGTGGGCGCGCCCCCCTGCCTCGTGGCTTCCATGTTGATCCCCTTACGTGCACTCCAAGTCTTCTGGGTTTCTTCTGGTCCAAAAATAAGTTCGGTGAAGTTTCAGGTCAATTGGACTCCGTTTAATTTTTTTCCTTTTCTGCGATACTCTAAAACAAGGAAAAAACAGAAACTGGCACTGGGCTCTGGGTTAATAGGTTAGTCCCAAAAATCATATAAAATATCATATAAATGCATATAAAGCATCCAAGGTTGATAATATAATAGCATGGAACAATCAAAAATTATAAATACGTTGGAGACGTATCAGCATCCCCAAGCTTCATTCATGCTCGTCCTCGAGTAGGTAAATGATAAAAACAGAATTTTTGATGTGGAATGCTACCTAACATATTCATCATGTATTTCTCTTTATTGTAGCAAGAATATTCAGATCCATAAGATTCAAGACAAAAGTTTAATATTGACATAAAAATAATAATACTTCAATCATACTAACAAAGCAATCATGTCTTCTCAAAATAACATGGCCAAAGAAAGCTATCCCTACAAAATCATATAGTCTGGCTATCCTCCATCTTCACCACATAACATATTTAAATCATGCACAACCCCGATGACAAGCCAAGCCATTGTTTCATACTTTTGATGTTCTCAAACCTTTTCAATCTTCACGCAATACATGAGCGTGATCCATGGACATAGTACTATAGGTGGAATAGAATGGTGGTTGTGGAGAAGACAAAAAGGATAAGATAGTCTCACATCAACTAGGCGTATCAACGGGCTATGGAGATGCCCATTAATAGATATCAATGTGAGTGAGTAGGGATTGCCATGCAACGGATGCACTAGAGCTATAAATGTATGAAAGCTCAACAAAAGAAACTAGTGGGTGTGCATCCAACTCGCTTGCTCACGAAGACCTAGGGCATTTTGAGGAAGCCCATCATTGGAATATACAAGTCAAGTTCTATAACGAAAATTTCCCACTAGTATATGAAAGTGACAAAACAAGAGACTCTCTATCATGAAGATCATGGTGCTACTTTGAAGCACAAGTGTGGTAAAAGGATAGTAGCATTGCCCCTTCTCTCTTTTTCTCTCATTTTTTTATTTTTTTATTTGGGCCTTCTCTTTTTTTATGGCCTCTTTTCTCTTTTTTTGGGCTTCTTTGGCCTCTTTTATTTATTTATTTATTTTCGTCTGGAGTCTCATCCCGACTTGTGGGGGAATCATAGTCTCCATCATCCTTTCCTCACTGGGACAATGCTCTAATAATGATGATCATCACACTTTTATTTTCTTACAACTCAAGAATTACAACTCGATACTTAGGACAAGATATGACTATATATGAATGCCTCCGGCGGTGTACCGAGATGTGCAATGATGCATGAGTGACATGTATGAAAGAATTATGAACGGTGGCTTTGCCACAAATACAATGTCAACTACATGATCGTGCAAAGCAATATGACAATGATGGAGCGTGTCATAATAAACGGAATGGTGGAAAGTTGCATGGCAATATATCTCATAATGGCTATGGAAATGCCATAATAGGTAGGTATGGTGGCTGTTTCGAGGAAGGTATATGGTGGGTTTATGGTACCGGCGAAAGTTGCGCGGTACTAGAGAGGCTAGCAATGATGGAAGGATGAGAGTGCGTATAATCCATGGACTCAACATTAGTCATAAAGAACTCACATACTTATTGCAAAAATCTATTAGTTATCGAAACAAAGTACTACGCGCATGCTCCTAGGGGGGTAGATTGGTAGGAAAAGACCATTGCTCATCCCCGACCGCCACTCATAAGGAAGACAATCAATAAATAAATCATGCTCCGACTTCGTCACATAACGGTTCACCATACGTGCATGCTACGGGAATCACAAACTTTAACACAAGTATTTCTCAAATTCACAACTACTCAACTAGCATGACTCTAATATTACCATCCTCGTATCTCAAAACAATCATCAAGTATCAAACTTCTCATAGTATTCAATGCACTTCATATGAAAGTTTTTATTATATCCCACTTGGATGCCCATCATATTAGGACTAGTTTCATAACCAAAGCAAACTACCATGCTGTTCTAAAGGACTCTCAAAATAATATAAGTAAAGCATGAGATTTCATCTATTTCTATAAAATAAAACCACCATCGTGCTCTAAAAAGATATAAGTGAAGCACTAGAGCAAACGACAAACTACTCCGAAAGATATAAGTGAAGATCGATGAGTAGTCGAATAATTATGCAACTATGTGAAGACTCTCTAACATTTAATAATTTCATATCTTGGTATTTTATTTAAACAGAAATAGAAACAAAATAAAATGAAATGACGCTCCAAGAAAAACACATATCATGTGGCAAATAAAAATATAGCTCCAAGTAAAGTTACCGATGAACGAAGACGAAAGAGGGGATGCCTTCCGGGGCATCCCCAAGCTTAGGATTTTTGGTGTCCTTGGATATTACCTTGGGGTGACTTGGGCATCCCCAATCTTAGGCTCTTGCCACTCCTTATTCCATAGTCCATCGAATCTTTGCCAAAAACTTGAAAACTTCACAACACAAAGCTTAACAGAAAACTCGTAAGCTCCGTTAGCGAAAGAAAACAAAACACCACTTCAAGGTACTGTAATGAACTCATTATTTATTTATATTGGTGTTAAAACTACTGTATTCCAACTTCTCTATGGTTTATAAACTCTTTTACTAGCCATAGATTCATCAAAATAAGTAAACAACACATGAAAAACAGAATCTGTCAAAAACAGAATAGTCTGTAGTAATCTGTAACTAACGCAAACTTCTGGAACCTCAAAAATTCTAAAATAAATTTATGGACGTGAGGAATTTATCTATTAATCATCTTAAAAAATAATTAACTAAATGGCACTCTCCAATAAAAAATGGCAGCAAATCTCGTGAGCGCTAAAGTTTCTGTTTTTTACAGCATGATCAACAAGACTTTCCCCAAGTCTTCCCAACGGTTCTACTTGGCACAAACACTAATTAAAACATAAAAACTCAATCATAACAGAGGCTAGATAATTTATTTATTACTAAACAGGAGCAAAAATCAAGGAACAAAAATAAAGTTGGGTTGCCTCCCAACAAGCGCTATCGTTTAACGCCCCTAGCTAGGCATGATGATTTCAATGATGCTCACATAAAAGATAAAAATTGTAACATAAAGAGAGCATCATAAAGAATATGACTAGCAAATTTAAGTCTAACCCACTTCCTATGCATAGGGATTTTGTGAGCAAACAATTTGTGAGAACAAGAATCAACTTGCATAGGAAGGTAAAGCAACCAACACTTCAAAACTTTAAGCACATAGAGAGGAAACTTGATATTATTGCAATTCCTACAAGCATATATTCCTCCCTAATAATAATTTTCTGTAGCATCATGAATGAATTCAACAATATAACCAGCACCTAAAGCATTCTTTTCATGATCTACAAGCATAGAAATTTTACTAATCTCCACATAAGCAAAATTCTTCTCATGAATAATAGTGGGAGCAAACTCAACAAAATAATTATCATGTGATTGAAAATTAAGATCAAGATGACAAGTTTCATGGTTATCATTATTCTTTAAAGCATACATGTCATCACAATAATCATCATAGATAGGAGGCATGCTTTCATCATAGTAAATTTGCTCATCAAAGCTTGGGGGACAAAAAATATCATCTTCATCAAACATAGCTTCCCTAAGCTTGTGGCTTTGCATATCATTAGCATCATGGATATTCAAGGAATTCATACTAACAACATTGCAATCATGCTCATCATTCAAATATTTAGTGCCAAACATTTTAATGCATTCTTCTTCTAACACTTTGGCACAAATTTCCTTTCCATCATACTCACGAAAGATATTAAAAATATGAAGCGTATGAGGCAAACTTAATTCCATTTTTTAATTTTCTTTTATAAACTAAGCAAGTGATAAAACAAGAAACTAAAAGACTCGATTGCAAGATCTAAAGATATACCTTCAAGCACTCACCTCCCCAGCAACGGCGCCAGAAAAGAGCTTGATGTCTACTACACAACCTTCTTCTTGTAGACGTTGTTCGGCCTCCAAGTGCAGAGGTTTGTAGGACAGTAGCAAATTTCCCTCAAGTGGATGACCTAAGGTTTATCAATCTGTAGGAGGCGTAGGATGAAGATGGTCTCTCTCAAGCAACCCTGCAACCAAATAACAAAGAGTCTCTTGTGTCCCCAACACACCCAATACAATGGTAAACTGTATCGGTGCACTAGTTCGGCAAAGAGATGGTGATACAAGTGCAATATGGATAGTAGATAATAGTTTTTGTAATCTGAAATTATAAAAACAGCAAGGTAACTAATGATAAAAGTGAGCGTAAACGGTATTGCAATGTGTTGAAACAAGGCCTAGGGTTCATACTTTCACTAGTGCAAGTCCTCTCAACAATAATAACATAATTGGATCACATAACTATCCCTCAACATGCAACAAAGAGTCACTCCAAAGCTACTAATAGCGGAGAACAAACGAAGAGATTATGGTAGGGTATGAAACCACCTCAAAGTTATTCTTTCCAATCAATCCGTGGGGCTATTCCTATAAGTGTCACAAACAGCCCTAGATTTCGTACTAGAATAACACCTTAAGACACAAATCAACCAAAACCCTAATGTCACCTAGATACTCCAATGTCACCTAGATACTCCAATGTCACCTCAAGTATCCGTGGGTATGATTATACGATATGCATCACACAATCTCAGATTCATCTATTCAACCAACACATAGAACCTCAAAGAGTGCCCCAAAGTTTCTACCAGAGAATCACGATGAAAACGTGTGCCAACCCCTATGCATAGGTTCATGGGCGGAACCCGCAAGTTGATCACCAAAACATACATCAAGTGAATCACGTGATATCCCATTGTCACCACAAATACGCACGGCAAGAAATACATCAAGTGTTCTCAAATCTTTAAAGACTCAATCTGATAAGATAACTTCAAAGGGGAAACTCAATCCATTACAAGATAGTAGAGGGGGGAAGAAACATCATAAGATCCAAATATAATAGCAAAGCTCGCGATACATCAAGATCGTATCACCTCAAGAACACGAGAGAGAGAGAGAGATCAAACACATAGCTACTGGTACATACCCATAGCCCCCAGGGAGAACTACTCCCTCCTCGTCATGGAGAGCACCGGGATGATGAAGATGGCCACCGGAGAGGGATTGCCCCCTCCGGCAGGGTGCCGGAACTGGTCTAGATTGGTTTTTGGTGGCTACGGAGGCTTCTGGCGGTGGAACTCTCGATCTATTGTGCTCCCGGATGTTTTTAGGGTATATGAAGATATGTAGGCGGAAGAAGTACGTCAGGGGAGCCACGAGGGGCCCACGAGGGTGGAGGGTGCGCCCAGGGGGGTGGGCGCGCCCCCTGCCTTGTGGCTTCCTCGTTGATCCCCTTACGTGCACTCCAAGTCTTCTGGGTTTCTTCTGGTCCAAAAATAAGTTCCGTGAAGTTTCAGGTCAATTGGACTCCGTTTGATTTTCCTTTTCTGCCATACTCTAAAACAAGGAAAAAACAGAAACTGGCACTGGGCTCTAGGTTAATAGGTTAGTCCCAAAAATCATATAAAATTTCATATAAATGCATATAAAGCATCCAAGGTTGATAATATAATAGCATGGAACAATCAAAAATTATAGATACGTTGGAGACGTATCACGCGCCACGTCATCCGCCGTCCTCCCACCGCCGCCGCAGCCCGCGGAGCCCATCCGGGGCCCGACCGCGCCGCTCGCCCGTGCGCCTCGCCGCCTTCGCCCCGCCGCTCCATCGCGCATCGCCCTGCCGCCTCCTCCGGCGCCGCCCCTCGCTGGCCCCTGCTCCTCCAGCCACGTCGTGCCCAGATCCGGCCGGATCCGGAGGCCCCACGGTCGGATCCGCCCTCGCCGCAACTCCGGCGACCTCCTCATCCTCGTCTCCGGCGAGTTCGCCGGCGTTGACCCCGCGTCGGGACCCCTCCATCCCGATCTGGCCTCGTCCCCCGATCCAAATGGCATGCCCGTCCCGCTCCGCTCCGTTCAGGAACCTCTTCATCCACTTTCCACGAGGTTGATTTTTCCACCAAGTCCCCAGGATTCTCATCTCATATTGCCATGTTTGCCATGCCATAACTTGTTGCATACTACTTCGTTTTGTGTGTGCTATATATCAAATTGTTCATAAGGATGTGCTCTTCATTTTGTTCCATTGTGTCATGCTTGTTTGAGTCCATCTTGATGCCCAAATCATTGATGCAAGAGTGCTATAAAATGTTAGGTGCTGATTCTTAGCAGAGTATGAGTATTTGTCATTTTTGCTACAATTGTTGTGTGCTGCATATGGTCATGTGCTCTACATGTGTTTTGGTCTATGCCATGTCATCTTTACAGGGGTGTATGCCATGTATTTTTGTGATCAATGTGGTGACTAGCACAAGCATGCAAAGTAGCTCTCGTGATATTGCTGATTTCGGGGACTTAGAATTTCACCAAGTCATTGCTCTGCTGTTATTTTTATGCCATGTGTTCATGTTGCTACAGAGAGATCCATGCTTCTTTTGAGTATGTTCAGTAAGGATGTTTGGACATATGGTTATTCTCTATCCATCCATGCCCATGTTTGAGTTTATGGAGTGCCCTAGCATGAATTAATCTTGATCTACTTTTGCTATAAAATGTTCCTGGCAGATTGTTTACATGTTAATCACTTTTGCCAAGGTTGTTGTAGTTGATCCATTCATGCTATGAACTTGCTCTTGCATTGGTTAGCTTCATAAACATGTCTTCTTGCTATTGCTATGCTTATCTTGCCATGCAATGCCTTGTGATGAGTGAATCAAGCTCGCAAAGAGGCCTTCATAACTCTGTTTGGCCATGCTCAGTTTTTCTGCTAAGTCTGAATCTGTTAACGAAACTTGCTATGTTTACATGGGTGCCATCATATTTTCTATGCCCTTTTGGCTTATGGTCAGTAAGGGAGTTTTGTTCTATGCTTTGAGTAGATTCATGTCATTCCTTTGTTTTCTATGTTATGTTCCTATAGTATATTGTTATCTTGCCCTAAACATTGCTTCCTGATGTTAATTCCTGACATGTTAATAATTTCACTAAGGCTGTGATGCTGATATCTTTTGCACTTTTGTCATGCTTGTTTGAACCTGCTATTGTGTGAATTAGCCGTAGCTCAGTGTTCATCTTTTGTCAAGCATCTTGAGTAGTTCACTTCCATGTGCTTTCTTGCTATGTTGGGGTGCAGTAGCTTAGTTTCTTGTTGCATTCTAGATGGCATCGTGTTGTTAATCACAGAATTGTGCCATTATTGTTTTGCTTGTCATTTGCAAACCGTGCATCCGATTCCGGTGATCTTTATATCGATTTCGACCGAAATCAACTCATCTTTCCAGCGGTGCACTTGGTTTACCAATTTGTTGCCTTAATCAATCTTTTCCTTCCGGAGCATGCATATGCATTGCATATCACATCCCGCATATCATGTCATGTTTTGCATCATGTTGCTTGCGCATTGCACCATGGTTGATTGTGGTTTCCTTTGCTTGTGTTATTTCCTTGGGTAGAGCCGGGAGACGAGTTCGTGATCAAGGAACCCATTGAGTACGCTTACGAGGATCAAGTTTTCGCCAACTCGGAGAACTTTGCAGGCAAGATGACCATACCCTCGAAATCACTTCTATCTTTGCTTGCTAGTTGCTCACTCTTTTGCTATGCCGCGATACCTACCACTTGCTATATCATGCCTCCCTTATTGCCATGCCAAGCCTCTAACCCACCTTTCCTAGCAAACCGTTGTATGTCTATGTTACCGCTTTGCTCAGCCCCTCTTATAGCGTTGCTAGTCGCAGGTGAAGATGGAGTTTGTTCCTTGTTGGAACATGGATATTAGTTGGGATATCATTATTATATCTTGTTTACTTTAATGCATCTATATACTTGGTAAAGGGTGGAAGGCTTGGCCTTATGCCTGGTGTTTTGTTCCACTCTTGCCGCCCTAGTTTCCGTCATACCGGTGTTATGTTCCTTGATTTTTCGTTCCTTACGCGGTTGGGTGTTATGGGAACCCCTTGACAGTTCCCTTTGAATAAAACTCCTCCAGCAAGGCCCGACCTTGGTTTTACCATTTGCCTACCTACCACCATATATACCTTCCCTTGGGTTCTGCAGACTCAAGGGTCATCTTATTTTAACCCCCCCCCCCTCGGGGGCCAGTGCTCCTCTGAGTGTTGGTACGAACCGAGCTGCATGCAGAGCCACCGAGGGGAAACTTGAGGTTTGGTTTTACCCGTAGCTAGTCTCATCCGGTGTTGCCCTAAGAACGAGATACGTGCAACTCCTATCAGGATTTGTCGGCACATCGGGTGGCTTTGCTGGTCTTGTTTTACCATTGTTGAAATGTCTTGTAACCGGGATTCCGAGACTGATCGGGTCTTCCCGCTAGAAGGAATATCCTTCGTTGACCATGAGAGCTTGTGATGGGCTAAGTTGGGACACCCCTGCAGGGTTATGAACTTTTGAAAGTTGTGCCCGCGGTTATGGGCAGATGGGAATTTGTTAATGTCCGGTTGTAGAAAACTTGAAACTTAACTTAAATAAAATGAATCAACCGCGTGTGTAACCGTGATGGTCTCTTTTCGGCGGAGTCCGGGAAGAGAACACGGTCTCGTGTTATGCTTGAACGTAACTAGTTTTAGGATCACTTCTTGATCTTTATAGCTTCTCGACCGTGCTTTGCTTCTCTTCTCGCTCTCTTTTGCGTAAGTTGGCCACCATACATGCTAGTGCTTGCTGCAGATCCACCTCACTACCTTTTCCTAACCATAAGCTTAAATAGTCTTGATCGTGAGGGTGTGAGATTGCTGAGTCCCCGTGACTCACAGATTACTTCCAAAACCAGATGCAGGTGCCGATGATGCCAATGCAGGGGACGCGACCAAACTCAAGTGGGAGTTCAACGAGGATTCGGGACATTACTATGTTTCCTTTCTGGACGATCAGTAGAGGAGCCCAGTTGGGGCGATCGGGGATCTATGCATTTGGGGTTGTCTTTATTTATGTTGGTTCCGTAGTTGGACCTTGATTGTATTTTGGATGATGTAATGCTATATTTATGTTTTGTGTGAAGTGGCGATTGTAAGCCAACTCTTTATCCCTTTCTTATTCAGTACATGGGATGTGTAAAGATTACCCCTCTTGCGACATGCCTACTATGCGGTTATGCCTCTAAGTCGTGCTCCGGCACGTGGGTGATATAGCCACATCGTGGGTGTTACACTACAAGCCCGTAGCAGCCACGTAAAACTTGCAACAACAAAGTAGAGGACGTCTAACTTGTTTTTGCAGGGCATGTTTTGATGTGATATGGTCAAGACATGATGTGATATACGTTATTGTATGATATGATCAAGTTTTGTAGAAGTTATCGGCAACTGGCAGGAGCCTTATGGTTGTCGCTTTATTGTATGAAATGCAATCGCCATATAATTGCTTTACTTTATCACTATGCGTTAGCGATAGCTATGGAAGCAATAGTTGGCGAGACAACAACGACGCTATGATGGAGATCAAGGTGTCAAGACGGCGACGATGGAGATCATGACGGTGCTTTCAAAATGGAGATCAAAGGCACAAGATGATGATGGCCATCATGTCACATATTTTGATTGCATGTGATGTTTATCTTTTATGCATCTTATTTTGCTTAGTACGGCGGTAGCATTATAAGATGACCCCTCACTAAATTTCAAGGTATAAGTGTTCTCCCTGAGTATGCACCGTTGCGATAGTTCGTCGTGCCGAGACACCACATGATGATCGGGTGTGATAAGCTCTACATTCACATACAACGGGGGCAAGACAGTTTTGCATGTGCAGAATACTCGGGTTAAACTTGACGAGCCTAGCATGTATAGACATGGTCTCGGAACACTGAGACCGAAAGATCAAACGTGAATCATATCGTAGATATTATCAACATCGAGATGTTCATCATTGAAAACTACTCCATCTCACGTGATGATCTGACATGGTTTAGTTGATATGGATCACGTGATCATTTAGATGACTCAAGGGATGTCTATCTAAGTGGGAGTTCTTAAGTAATATGATTACTTGAACTTAAATTTATCATGAACTTAGTCCTGATAGTTTTTACATATCTATGTTGTAGATCACTCGCCCGTGTTACCGTTCCCTTGAATTTTAATGCGTTCCTAGAGAAAGCTAAGTTGAAAGATGATGGTAGCAACTATACGGACTGGGTTCGTAACTTGAGGATTATCCTCATTGTTGCACAGAAGAATTACGTCCTTGATGCACCACTAGGTGCAAGGCCTACTACAAGAGCAACTCCAGACATTATGAATGCCTGGCAAGCTAAATCTGATGACTACTCGATAGTTCAGTGTGCCATGTTTTACGGCTTAGAATCGGGACTTCAAAGACGTTTTGAACTTCATGGAGCATATGAGATGCTCCAGGAGTTGAAGTTAATATTTCAAGCAAATGCCCGAGTTAGGAGATATGAAGTCTCCAACAAGTTCTATAGCTGCAAGATGGAGGAGAACAGTTCTGT
This sequence comes from Triticum urartu, assembly GCF_003073215.2. NCBI lineage: Eukaryota > Viridiplantae > Streptophyta > Magnoliopsida > Poales > Poaceae > Triticum > Triticum urartu. Next base: position 367,483,257 of record NC_053026.1, on the reverse strand, counting down.
CAGTGAACACATACTCAGAATGTCTGGGTACCATAACCACTTGACTCAGCTAGGAGTTAATATTCCAGATGATAGTGTCATTGACAGAGTTCTTCAATCACTGTCACCAAGCTATAAAGGCTTCGTGATGAACTATAATATGCAATGGATGAGCAAGACGATTCCCGATCTCTTCACAATGCTCAAGGCTGCGGAGGTAGAAATCAAGAAGGAACACAAGTGTTGATGGTTAACAAGACCACTTGTTTCAAGAAAAAGGGCAAAGGAAAGAAGGGGAACTTCAAGTAGAATAGCAAGCAAGTTGCTGCTCCCGGGAAGAAGCCCGAGTCTAGACCTAAGCCTGAAACTGAGTGCTTCTACTACAAAGGGACTGGTCACTGGAAGCGGAACTGCCCCAAGTATTTGGCGGATAAGAAGGATGGCAAAGTGAAAGGTATATTTGATATACATGTTATTGATGTGTACCTTACTAATGCTCATAGTAGCGCCAGGGTATTTGATACTGGTTCTGTTGCTCATATTTGCAACTAGAAACAGGGGGTATGGATTAAACGAAGATTGGCTAAGGACAAGGTGAGGATGTGCGTCGGAAATGGTTCCAAGGTTGATTTGATCGCCGTCGGCACGCTACCTCTACATCTACCTTCGGGATTAGTTTTAGACCTGAATAATTCTTATTTGGTGCCAGCATTGAGCATGAACATTATATTTGTATCTTGTTTAATGTGAGACGGTTATTCGTTTAAATCAGAGAATAATGGTTGTTCTATTTATATGAGCAATATCTTTTATGGTCATGCACCCTTGATGAGTGGTCTATTTTTGTTGAATCTCGATCGTGGTGATACACATATTCATAATATTGATGCCAAAAGATGCAAAGTTAATAATGATAGTGCAACTTATTTGTGGAACTGCCATTTAGGTCATATTGGTGTAAAGAGCATGAAGAAACTCCATGCAGATGGGCTTTTGGAATCACTTGACTATGAATCACTTGATGCTTGCGAACCATTCCTCATGGGCAAGATGACTAAGACTCTGTTCTCCGGAACAATGGAGCGAGCCACTGACTTATTGGAAATAATACATACTGATGTATGCGGTCCGATGAGTGTTGAGGCTCGCGGCAGGTATCGTTATTTTCTGACCTTCACAGATGATTTGAGCAGATATGGGTATATCTACTTAATGAAATATAAGTCTGAAACATTTGAAAAGTTCAAAGAATTTCAGAGTGAAGTGGAAAATCATTGTAACAAGAAAATAAAGTTTCTACGATCTGATCGCGGAGGCGAATATTTAAGTTATGAGTTTGGTCTTCATTTAAAACAATGTGGAATAGTTTTGCAACTGACGCACCTGGAACACCACAACGTAATGGTGTGTCTGAACGTCAAAACCGTATTTTATTAGATATGGTGCGATCTATGATGTCACTTACCGATTTACCACTATTGTTTTGGGGTTATGCATTAGAGATAGATGCATTCACGTTAAATAGGGCACCATCTAAATCCGTTGAGACGACACCATATGAACTTTGGTTTGTCAAGAAACATAAGCTGTCATTACTTAAAGTTTGGGGTTGCGATGCTTATGTGAAAAATCTTCAGCCTGATAAGCTCGAACCCAAATCAGAGAAATGCGTCTTCATAGGATTCCCAAAAGAAATTGTTGGGTACACCTTCTATCACAGATCCGAAGGCAAGATATTTGTTGCTAAAATGGATCCTTTCTAGAGAACGAGTTTCTCTCGAAAGAAGTGAGTGGGAGGAAAGTAGAACTTGATGAGGTAGTTGTATCTTCTCTCGAATTGGAAAGTAGTTCATCACAGAAATCAGTTCCAGTGATGCCTACACCAATTAGTGAGGAAGCTAATGATGATGATCATGAAACTTCAGATCAAGTTACTACCGAACCTCATAGGTCAACCAGAGTACGTTCTGCACCAGAGTGGTACGGGTAATCCTGTTCTGGAAGTCATGTTGCTAGACCATGATGATCCTATGAACTATGAGGAAGCGATGATGAGCCCAGATTCCGCGAAATGGCTTGAGGCCATGAAATCTGAGACGGGGTCCATGTATGAGAACAAAGTGTGGACTTTGGTTGACTTGCCCGATGATAGGCAAGCCATAGAAAATAAATGGATCTTCAAGAAGAAGACTGACACTGATGGTAATGTTACTGTCTACAAAGCTCGACTTGTTGCGAAAGGTTTTCGACAAGTTCAAGGAGTTGACTATGATGAGACCTTCTCACCCGTAGCGATGCTTAAGTCTGTTCGAATCATGTTAGCAATTGCTGCATTTTATGATTATGAAATTTGGCAAATGGATGTCAAAAATGCATTCCTTAATGGATTTCTTAAAGAAGAGTTGTATATGATGCAACCAGAAGGTTTTGTCGATCATAAAGGTGCTAACAAAGTGTGCAAGCTCCAACGATCCATTTATGGACCGGTGCAACCCTCTCGGACTTGGAATATACGCTTTGATAGTGTGATCAAAGCATATGGTTTTATAGAGACTTTTGGAGAAGCCTGTAATTACAAGAAAGTGAGTGGGAGCTCTGTATCATTTCTAATATTATATGTGGATGAACTATTGTTGATTGGAAATGATATAGAATTTCTGGATAGCATAAAAGGATACTTGAATAAGACTTTTTCAATGAAAGACCTCGGTGAAGCTCCTTATATATTGGGCATCAAGATCTATAGAGATAGATCAAGACGCTTATTTGGACTCTCACAAAGCACATACCTTGATAAAGTTTTGAAGAAGTTCAAAATGGATCAGTCAAAGAAATGGTTCTTGCCTGTGTTACAAGGTGTGAAGTTGAGTCAGACTCAATGCCCGGCCATTATAGAATATAGAGAAAAAATGAAAGGCATTCCCTATGCCTCAGCCATAGGTTTTATCATGTATGACATGTTGTGTACCAGACCTGATGTGTGCCTTGCTATAAGTTTAGCAGGGAGGTACCAAAGTAATCCAGGAGTGGATCACTGGACAGCGGTCAAGAACATCCTGAAATACCTGAAAAGGACTAAGGATATGTTTATTGTTTATGGAGGTGAAAAAGAGCTTGTGTAAATGGTTACATCGATGCTAGCTTTGACACTAATCCAGATGACTCTAAGTCGCAAACCGGATATGTATTTATATTGAATGGTGGAGCTGTCAGTTGGTGCAGTTCCAAGCAAAGCGTCGTGGTGAGATCTACGTGTGAAGCGGAGTACATAGCTACTTCAGAAACAACAAACGAAGGAGTCTGGATGAAGGAGCTCATATCCGATCTAGGTGTAATACCTAGTGCATCAGGTCCAATGAAAATCTTTTGTGACAATACTGGAGGAATTGCCTTAGCGGAGGAATCCAGATTTCACAAGAGAACCAAACACATCAAGGGACACTTCAACTCCAACCGCGATCAAGTCAAGGAGGTAGACATAGAGATTTGCAAAATACATATGGATCTGAATGTTGCAGACCCGTTGACTAAGCCTCTTCCACGAACAAAACATGATCAGCACCAAGACTCCATGGGTGTTAGAATCATTACTCGATTATTGACTCTAGTACAAGTGGGAGACTGGAGGAAATATGCCCTAGAGGCAATAATAAAGTTGTTATTTATATTTCCTTATATCATGATAAATGTTCATTATTCATGCTAGAATTGTATTAACCAGAAACTTGATACATGTGTGAATACATAGACAAAATAAAGTGTCCCTAGTATGCCTCTACTTGACTAGCTCGTTAATCGAAGATGGTTAAGTTTCCTGGCCATAGACATGTGTTGTCATATGATGAATGGGATCACATCATTAGGAGAATGATGTGATGGACAAGACCCACCCGTTAGCTTAGAATAATGATCGTTAAATTTTATTGCTATTGCTTTCTTCATGACTTATACAAATTCCTTTGACTATGAGATTATGCAACTCCCGAATACCCGAGGAACACCTTGTGTGCTATCAAACGTCACAACGTAACTGGGTGATTATAAAGATTCTCTACAGGTGTCTCTGAAGGTGTTTGTTGAGTTGGCATAGATCGAGATTAGGATTTGTCACTCCGACTATCGGAGAGGTATCTCTGGGCCCTCTCGGTAATGCGCATCACAATAAGCCTTGCAAGCAATGTGACCAATGATTTAGTTGTGGGATGATGCATTACGGAACGGGTAAAGAGACTTGCCCGTAACGAGATTGAACTAGGTATGAAGATGCCGATGATCGAATCTCGGGCAAGGAACATACCGATGACAACGGGGATGACGTATGTTGTCATTATGGTTTGACCAGTAAATATCTTCGTATAATATGTAGGAACCGATATGAGCATCCAGGTTCTACTGTTGGTTATTGATCGGAGATGTGTCTCGGTCATGTCTACATAGTTCTCGAACCCGTAGGGTCTGCACGCTTAACGTTCGATGACGATTTGTACTATGAGTTATGTGTTTTGGTGACCGAAGATTGTTTGGAGTCCCGGATGAGATCACGGACATGACGAGGATTCTCGAAATGGTCGAGAGGTAAACATTGATATATTGGATGATAGTATTCGGACACCGGAATGGTTTCGGAGTGTTTCAGATATTTATCGGAGTACCGAGGGGTTACCGGAACCCCCCGGCGAAAGTAATGGGCCAACATGGGCCATAGGGGAGAGATAGGGGAGCCCACAAGGGGTGCCCCCCCCATGGGAGTCTGAATTGGACAAGGGGAGGGGGTGCGGCCCCCTTTCCTTCTCCATCTCCCTCTCTTTCCCCTTCCCCCCTCCGAAAGAAAGGAAGGGGGCTGACTAGGACTAGGACTCCAAGTCGGTTCCCCCCCCCCATGGCGCGCCCCTAGGGTCGGCCTCCTCCCTCTCCTCCTTTATATACGGGGGCAGGGGCACTCCAAAGCACATCAGTTATTCTCTTAACCATCTGCGGTGCCCCCCCCTCCACAGTTTACTCCTCCGGTCATATTGTCATAGTGCTTAGGCGAAGCCCTGTGCGGATAACATCACCATCACCGTCACCACGCCATCGTGCTAACGAAACTCTCCCTCGAGAATTTGCTGGATCAAAATTTCGAGGGACGTCATCGAGCTGAATGTGTGCAGAACTCGGAGGTGCCGTACGTTCGGTGCTTGATCGGTTGGATCGCGAAGACGTTCGACTACATCAACCGCGTTAAGCTAACGCTTCCGCTTTCGGTCTACAAGGGTACGTGGACACACTCTTCCCCTCTCATTGCTATGCATCTCCTAGATAGATCTTGCATGATCGTAGGAAATTTTTTGAAATTGCATGCTACGTTCCCCAATAGAACATACGGTCAGAATTATTCTGTTTTACCGAGTCCAGTGACTAAGTTGGGTATACATTCATGTTTTTGTATACAGGTGTGAATGAAAAACTAGTTGCTGAATTAGAACGCCTAACACTGCCCCAGCAATCTCAACAATCACATGGGGTTGTGATTATTTCACCACACATTTTCAAGGTGACTTAAAATAAAAATTACAAGCAACGAACCATATGGGAAATAGTATAATATTTGTTTCGTAACATTGGTGGAATTATCCACCTTTTTATGTTGTGTGGATATGCCGAAGAAATATTGTTGGATGTGGTGTAATATGTTCTCATAGATACTTGGATGGAGGTTCGGATACATATAGTTCATGCCTATATATATAATACTTTGTGCTAGAATAGCGCCAAGCTAATTCTCTTATTATATTATATTTTTCTTTGAAAGATTCAAGTTACTGTGTATCACACATATTTATAAGTGACAAGTCCTAGCTTATATCCTTATATTACATGATGAATACAAGTTTCTGCGTGTACAATACCTTCTCCATTGGTGCGCGGCATGTCTAGGGCACCGTGCTCTCTACTTTGATCCTATGAAGTATGACGGTTCAAGGGATATATGTTGATAAAGATGGGAAGTAGATCATGGTGAATAAGCTCCTCTTAGTGTTTTTATTAACAAAAAAATATTGTTGTTTCTTTCCCGGGAAAGAAATATACTAGTAGATTTTTTTACAAGTTCAATACACCTATCCACAAGATCATCTACAAATGCAAATTCAGCTTTCATGTCGGGGCGCAGTGGGAGCCTCGAATATATTTGACCTTAGGTCGCAGCTCATATCGCAATTAACTTGTTTTTGCTCCACTTTTCTACCTGTTGTCTAGTCGCTCTTGTTCTCTGGATTTTAGGCCCATGTGAAGTAGGACGCTAGTGTGAAGTATGAAGCTTTGGACTACATCTGGGAGAGGTCCCATCTAGCTAGGGAGGAATACTAGCATTATTAACATAACAACCTATTTCCTAACAAAACTTTTAAGTTACATCAATCATGATCTAGGTATTTGTTGCACTTTCAATGACTTGTTTACATATATCTCTAATACATTTTCCAACCATTTCATAAATTATTTAACACTCACTTTAGTATTTCTCTTCTACATATTAAACATTATTTTTATCAATCTTCATTAGGTGTCCTGAACCTTACCTAATAACCTCATAAAATATATTATGTGTACGCTCTTTTGTGTGAAATTTATTTGCAGGATCATTCCATATCGGAATAGTGCATTAAGAGGTAAGCAGCTCAAGATGGCGTACCTACCGGGCCTTGAAAGCAAGGCTAAGCTACGGCAGCAGGAGACTAACTCACTACTTGCACAAGTGCAATCGATGAAGGTTTGTAATTCAACTAACTTATTACATGGTCATGAGCAGATGTTTTAGTGATTTTACTATTTCTCTATTTTATAATTATTTAAGTGAGAACCATTTTATTATACTTCAGGATTCATGAAGGTACAAAATTACATTAATAAAATCTTAATCTCGTGGCTATATCATCCATATATAATTCATTGAGAAAGGTTTTTAAGAGAAAAAGCATAAAAGCCTAGCTTCAAATTAATGAAGCCATGAACTAGAGTTAGGATACTTGGTGTTGAATACAAAGGCAAAAGCGCGACAAGAAAACATATTTATGTTAAGAATTTACATAATAGATCGATGTTTTATATAGTCTTCTAATTATTTCTTTCGACTATATGTTTGTACAGTACAACTGATGGGCTTGCAACTGAAAACAATATGATGAAGCTCAAGCTACAAGGATTGGAGCAACAATACAAGCTGATGAATGGTATGCTTTTCTCTTTCCTTGCATCTCAAGTAACTTATGTTATGTTCTTGTGGTGGTGCGCAAAGGAAAATAGTTATCACCATTGTGCAATATAAGCCAACACACAAAACTTATTTATGCGTGAAGTGAGCTGGAGATGGATGATGACATACAAATTTTTGAGTGTGAAATTATACCATATGTTTGTGTTTTTGTCTCTTCTTGGTTATATGGATTTTGGACGTTGTGATTAATATGTTATACTTAGTATATACCTTGCTTTTTACTATCATTTTTCTCATGAAATATGTGTATATCACTAAGTTTGCCTCACTAGAAACCTTCAAGAAAAATGATATACATGGGATAGGAACATCAATCATATCGCCTGCACATAACACAAATGCAAGTTCCAAGAATTGTTGTGTTATCACTAATCCGATTGATTTCCTCAGCATTCAGTTCTTGCGACCCTTGTCAATCAGTTTCAAGAGGGAGATTGATTATATTGAAACACCAATATGTGCACTGGCACATGCTAGTTGTTTTGGACCTCCCAGTTTTATTAGCAGTAAATCAATTATGACAATTCTAGGTTACCATTTTCCATTTTTGTTAGCTTAATTAGAATGTGTTATGTGCATTAAGTCATGTTCTGGTGTGTATTCTGCATGTTCCTTCTAAAGTTCACATTGTGAGTCAATTCAGAAGTCTATTTATTATTGGTGTGTAATATACCTCTTCCATTTGGTACAAAATCTATTTTGTTCATTTTAAAACTTGCTGGCATTTTATCGGCTTATTTTGATACCTTTCATTGCCCACAATCATTTTAGCATGACTTTTAGACGTGGTAATTAACTTTATGATTCGATGCCCAAGCTAGCCCCCTAGTTATTTAATCTACATTAACGTGTAATCTTTTTTCTCTGGATCATATGTACAATATTATTCTTTTTTACCAAGTCCAATGACTAAGTTGAGTATACATTAATGTTTGTATATACAGATCTGAATGAAACACCAGTTGCTGAAGTCCAACGCCTCACATTGCTCCAGCAATCTCAATAATCACACGGGGAGCCGTGATTATTTCACCACTCATCTTCAGGGTGACTTAAATAAAAAGTACAAGAAGGGAACCATATAGGAAATATAATAATATTTATGTTATCACATTGGTGGAATTATCCACCTTTTTGTGTTGTGTGGATTTGCTGAAGAAATATTGTTGGATGTGGTGTATTATGTCCTCATACAAACTTGGATGGAGGCTCCGATACATACATACATACATATATATATATATATAATACTTCGTGCAAGAATAGTGTCAAGCTAGTTCTCTTATTATATTTTAATTTTATTTTAAAGCATCAAGTTACTGTTTATCACACATATTTATAAGTGACAGGTCCTAGCTTATTGAAGGAAATATGCCCTAGAGGAATAATAAAGTTGTTATTTATATTTCCTTATATCATAATAAATGTTTATTATTCATGCTACAATTGTATTAACCGGAAACTTAGTACATGTGTGAATACATAGAGAAACAAAGTGTTCCTATTATGCCTCTACTTGACTAGCTCGTTAATCAAAGATGGTTAAGTTTCCTAGCCATGGACATGTGTTGTCATTTGATGAATGAGATCACATCATTAGAGAATGATGTGATGGACTAGACCCATCTGTTAGCTTAGCACTATGATCATTTAGTTTATTGATATTGCTTTCTTCATGACTTATACATGTTCCGATGACTATGAGATTATGCAACTCCCGAATACCGCAGGAACACCTTGTGTGCTATCACACATCACAATGTATCCGGGTGATTATAAAGATTCTCTACAGGTGTCTCCGATGGTGTTTGTTGAGTTGGCATAGATCGAGATTAGGATTTGTCACTCCATATATCGGAAAGGTATCTTTGGGCCCTCTCGATAATGCACATCACTATGAGCCTTTGCAAGCGATGTGACTAATGAGTTATTCACGGGATGATGCATTACGGAACGAGTAAAGAGATTTGCCGGTAACGAGATTGAACTTGGTATGATGATACCGAGATCGAATCTCGGGCAAGTAACATACCGATGACAAAGGGAACAACATATGTTGTTATGCGGTTTGACCGATAAAGATCTTCGTAGAATATGTAGGAACCAATATGAGGATCCAGGTTCCGCTATTGTGTTATTGACCGGAGATGTGTCTCGGTCATATCTACATAGTTCTCGAACCCGTAGGGTCCGCACGCTTAACGTTCGATGACAATATGTATTATGAGTTATGTGATTTGATGTACCGAAGGTAGTTCGGAGTCCCGGATGTGATCACGAACATGACGAGGAGTCTCGACATGGTCGAGACATAAAGATTCATATATTGGAAGGCTACATTTGGACACCGGAATGGTTCGGGTCATTTCGGATAAGTTTCGGAGTACCGGGGGTTACCGGACCCCCCCCCCCAGAAGTTATTGGGCCTCATGGGCCTAGTAGTGGAAGAGAGGAGGCAGGCCAAGAGGTGGCACGCGCCACCCCTAGCCCAAACCGAATTGGTCTAGGGATAGCCCCCCCCCTTTCCTTCTCTTCTTCCTCTCCTTCCTTCTTCTCCTAATAGGACTAGGAAAGGGGGAAAACCTACTCCTACTAGGGGTAGGATTGCCCCCCTTGGCGCGCCCCTTGTGGCCGGCCGGCCTCCTCCTCCCCTCCTTTATATACGGAGGAGGGGTGCACCCGATAGACACACAAGTCGATCTTTAGCCGTGTGCGGTGCCCCCCTCCACAGTTTTCCACCTCGGTCATATTGTCATAGTGCTTAGGCGAAGCCCTCCGTCAGTAACTTCATCATCACCGTCAACATGTCGTCGTGCTGACGGAACTCACCCTCGACTTCAGCTGGATCAAGAGTACGAGGGACGTCACCGAGCTGAACGTGTGCAGATCGCGGTGGTGTCATGCGTTCGGTACTTGATCGGTTGGATCGTGAAGACGTTCGACTACATCAACCGGGTTACTAAACGCTTCCGCTTTCAGTCTACGAGGGTACGTAGACACACTCTCCCCTCTCGTTGCTATGTGTCTCCTAGATAGATCTTGCGTGATCGTAGGAAATTTTTTTGAACTACTGCGTTCCCCAACAGTGGCATCCGAGCCAGGTCTATGCGTAGATGTTATATGCACGAGTAGAACACAAAGAGTTGTGGGTGATAATAGTCATACTGCTTAGCAGCATGTCATACTTTGATTCGGCGGTATTGTTGGATGAAGTGGCCCAGACCGACATTACATGACCGCGTTCATGAGACTGGTTCAACCGACGTGCTTCGCACACAGGTGGCTAGTGGGTGTCTGTGTCTCCAGCTTTAGTTGAATCGAGTGTGACTATGCCCGGTCCTTGTTGAAGGTTAAAACAACACACTTGATGAAAAATTGTTGTGGTTTTGATGCGTAGGTAAGAACGATTCTTGCTAGAAGCCCATAGCAGCCACGTAAAACTTGCAACAACAAAGTAGAGGGCGTCTAACTTGTTTTTGCAGGGCATGTTGTGATGTGATATGGTCAAGACGTGATTATATAAATTATTGTATGAGATGATCATGTTTTGTAACAGTTATCGGCAACTGGCAGGAGCCATATGGTTGTCGCTTTACTGTATGAAATGTAATCGCCATGTAATTGCTTTACTTTATCACTAAGTGGTAGCGATAGTCGTAGAAGCAATAGTTGGCGAGACGAGAACGATTCTATGATGGAGATCAAGATGTCAAGCCAGTGATGATGGTGATCATGACGATGCTTTGGAGATGGAGATCAAAGGCACAAGATGTTGATGACCATATCATATCACTTATATTGATTGCATGTGATGTTTATCCTTTATGCATCTTATTTTGCTTAGTACGGCAGTAGCATTATAAGATGATCTCTCACTAAATTTCAAGGTATAAGTGTTCTCCTTGAGTATGCACCATTGCTACAGTTCGTCGTGCCGACACACCACGTGATGATCGGGTGTGATAAGCTCTACGTTCACATAAAAACAGGTGCAAGCCAGTTTTTCACAAGCAGAATACTCAGGTTAAACTTGACGAGCCTAGCATATGCAGATATGGCTTCGGAACATTGAGACCGAAAGGTCGAGCGTGAATCATATAGTAGATATGATCAAAATAGTGATGTTCACCATTGAAAAGTACTCCATCTCACGTGATGATCGGACATGGTTTAGTTGATATGGATCACGTGATCACTTATATTATTAGAGGGATGTCCATCTAAGTGGGAGTTCTTAAGTAATATGATTAATTGAACTTTAATTTATCATGAACTTAGTACCTGATAGTATTTTGCATGTCTATGTTGTTGTAGATAAATGGCCATGCTATTGTTCCATTGAATTTTAATGCGTTCCTAGAGAATGCTTAGTTGAAAGATGATGGTAGCAACTACACGGACTGGGTCCGTAACTTAAGGATTATCCTCATTGCTGCACAGAAGAATTACGCCCTGGAAGCACCGCTAGGTGCTAGGCCTGCTGCAGATGCTGCTGATGACGTTAAGAACGTCTGGCAGAGTAAAGTTGATGACTACTCGATAGTTCAGTGTGCCATGCTTTACAGCTTAGAACCAGGACTTCAACGACGTTTTGAACATCATGGAGCATATGAGATGTTCCAAGAGTTGAAGTTAATATTTCAAGCAATGCCCGCATTAAGAGATATGAAGTCTCCAATAAGTTCCACAGCTGCAAGATGGAGGAGAATAGTTCTGTCAGTGAACATATACTTAGAATATCTGGGTACCACAACCACTTGACTCAACTGGGAGTTAATCTTCCTGATGATAGTGTCATTGACAGAGTTCTTCAATCACTGCCACCAAGCTACAAAAGCTTCGTGATGAACTATAATATGCAAGGGATGGATAAGACAATTCCCGAGCTCTTCGCAATGCTAAAAGTTGCGGATGTAGAAATCAAGAAGGAGCATCGAGTGTTGATGGTTAACAAGAATACTAGTTTCAAGAAAAAGGGCAAAGGAAAGAAAGGGAACTTCAAGAAGAATGGCAAGCAAGTTGCTACTCAAGTGAAGAAGCCCAAGTCTGGATCTAAGCCTGAGACTGAGTGCTTCTACTGCAAAGGGACTGGTCACTGGAAGCGGAACTGTCCCAAGTATTTGGCGGATAAGAAGGATGGCAAAGTGAAAGGAATATTTGATATACATGTTATTGATGTGTATCTTACTAATGCTCGCATTAGCGCCTGGGTATTTGATACTGGTTCTGTTGCTCATATTTGCAACTCAACAGGGGCTACGGATTAAGCAAAGATTGGCTAAGGACAAGGTGACGATGCGCGGGGGAAATGGTTCCAAAGTCGATGTGATCGCGGTCGGCACGCTACCTCTACATCTACCTTCGGTATTAGTATTAGACCTAAATAATTGTTATTTGGTGCCAGTGTTAAGCATGAACATTATATTTGGATCTTGTTTGATGCGAGACGGTTATTCATTTAAATAAGAGAATAATGGTTGTTCCATTTATATGTGTAATATCTTTTATGGTCATGCACCCTTGATGAGTGGTCTATATTTATTGAATCTCGATAGTAGTGATACACTTATTCATAGTATTGAAGCCAAAAGATATAAGTTTAATAATGATAGTGCAACTTATTTGTGGCACTGCCGTTTAGGTCATATTGGTGTAAAGCGCATGAAGAAACACCATGCTGATGGGCTTTTGGAATCACTTGATTATGAATCAGTTGATGCTTGCGAACCATGCCTCATGGGCAAGATGACTAAGACTCCGTTCTCCGAAACAATAGAACGAGCAATAGACTTATTGGAAATAATACATACCGATGTATGCGGTCCGATGAGTGTTGATGCTAATGGAGGGTATCGTTATTTTCTTACCTTCACAGATGATTTGAGCGGATATGGGTATGTCTACTTGATGAAACATAAGTCTGAAACATTTGAAAAGTTCAAAGAATTTCAGAGTGAAGTGGAAAATCATCGTAACAAGAAAATTAAGTTTCTACCATCTGATTGTGGAGATGAATATTTGAGTTATGAGTTTGGTCTTCATTTGAAACAATGCGGAATAATTTCACAACTCACGTCACCTGGAACATCACAGCGTAACGGTCTGTCCGAACGTCGTAACCGCACTTTATTAGATATGGTGCGATCTATGATGTCTCTTACTGATATACCGCTATCATTTTGGGGTTATGCTTTAGAGACGGCTGCATTCATGTTAAATAGGGCACCATCGAAATCCGTTGAAACAACACCATTTGAATTGTGGTTTGGCAAGAAACCCAAGTTGTCGTTTCTTAAAGTTTGGGGCTGCGATGCTTATGTGAAAAGCTTCAACCTGATAAGCTCGACCCAAATTGGAGAAATGTGTCTTTGTAGGATACCCAAAGGAAATTGTTGGGTACACCTTCTATCACACATCCGAAGGCAAGATATTCGTTGCTAAGAATGGATCCTTTCTAGAAAAGGAGTTTCTCTCGAAATAAGTGAGTGGGAGGAAAGTAGAACTTGATGAGGTAATTGTACCTTCTCCCTTATTAGAAAGTAGTCCATCACATAAATCAGTTCCAGTGATTCCTACACCAATTAGTGAGGAAGTTAATGATCTTGATCATGAAACTTCTGATCAAGTTACTACTGAACCTCGTAGGTCAACCAGAGCAAGATCCGCACCAGAGTCGTACAGTAATCCTATTCTGGAGGTCATGTTACTTGACCATGACGAACCTATGAACTATGAGGAAGCGATGATGAGCCCAGATTCTGCAAAATGGCTTGAAGCCATGAAATCTGAGATGGGATCCATGTATGAGAACAAAGTGTGGACTTTGGTTGACTTGCCCGACGATCGGCAAGCCATAGAGAATAAATGGATCTTCAAGAAGAAGACTAACGTTGACGGTAATGTTACTGTCAACAAAGCTCGACTTGTTGCGAAAGGTTTTCGACAAGTTCAAGGAGTTGACTATGATGAGACCTTCTCACCCGTAGCGATGCTTAAGTCCGTCTGAATCACATTAGCAATTGCCGCATTTTATGATTATGAAATTTGGCAAATGGATGTCAAAACTGCATTCCTTAATGGATATCTTAAAGAAGACTTGTATATGATGCAACAGGAAGGTTTTGTCGATCCAAAAGGTGCTAACAAAGTCTGCAAGCTCCAGTAATCCATTTATGGACTGGTGCAAGCATCTCGGAGTTGGAATATACGCTTTGATAGTGTGATCAAAGCATATGGTTTTATACAGACTTTTGGAGAAGCCTGTATTTACAAGAATGTGAGTGGGAGCTCTCTAGCATTTCTGATATTATATGTGGATGACATATTGTTAATCGGAAATGATATTGAATTTCTAAATAGCATAAAAGGATACTTGAATAAGAATTTTTCAATGAAAGACCTCGGTGAAGCTGCTTATATATTGGGCATCAAGATCTATAGAGATAGATCAAGACGCTTAATTGGACTTTCACAAAGCACATACCTTGATAAAGTTTTGAAGAAGTTCAAAATGGATCAAGCAAAGAAAGGGTTCTTGCATATGTTACAAGGTGTGAAGTTGAGTCAGACTCAATGCGTGACCACTGCAGAAGATAGAGAGAAAATGAAAGTCATTCCCAATGCTTCAGCCATAGGTTCTATCATGTATGCAATGATGTGTACCAGACCTGATGTGTGCCTTGCTATTAGTTAAGCAGGGAGGCAACGAAGTAATCCAGGAGTGGATCACTGGACAGCGGTCAAGAACATCGTAAAATACCTGAAAAGTACTAAGGATATGTTTCTGGTTTATGGAGGTGACAAAGAGCTGGTCGTAAACGGTTACGTCGATGCAAGCTTTGACACTGATCCGAATGACTCTAAGTCACAAACCGGATACGTATTTTTATTGAATGGTGGAGCTGTCAGTTGGTGCAGTTCTAAGCAGAGCGTCGTGGCGAGATCTACGTGTGAAGCAGAATACATAGCTGCTTTGGAAGCAGCAAATGAAGGAGTCTGGATGAAGGAGTTCATATCTGATCTAGGTGTAATACCTAGTGCATCGGGTCCAATGAAAATCTTTTGTGACAATACTGGTGCAATTGCCTTGGCAAAGGAATTCACTTCAATTCCATCTGTGATCAAGTCAAGGAGGGAGACATAGAGATTTGCAAGACACATACAGATCTGAATGTTGCAGACCCGTTGACTAAGCCTCTCTCACAAGCAAAACATGATCAGCACCAAGACTCCATGGGTGTTAGAATCATTACTGTGTAATCTATATTATTGACTCTAGTGCAAGTGGGAGATTGAAGGAAATATGCCCTAGAGGCAATAATAAAGTTGTTATTTATATTTCCTTATATCATGATAAATGTTTATTATTCATGCTAGAATTGTATTAACCGGAAACTTAGTACATGTGTGAATACATAGACAAACAGAGTGTCCCTAGTTTGCCTCTACTTGACTAGATCGTTAATAAAAGATTGTTAAGTTTCCTAGCCGTGGACATGTGTTGTCATTTGATGAATGGGATCACATCATTAGAGAATGATGTGATGGACTAGACCCATCTGTTAGCTTAGCACTATGATCGTTTAGTTTATTGCTATTGCTTTCTTCATGACTTATACATGTTCCTATGACTATGTGATTATGCAACTCCCGAATACCGGAGGAACACCTTGTGTGTTATCAAACGTCACAACGTAACTGGGTGATTATAAAGATGCTCTACGGGTGTCTCCGATGGTGTTTGTTGGGTTGGCATAGATCGAGAATAGGATTTGTCACTCCGTGTATCGGAGAGGTATCTCTAGGCCCTCTCGGTAATGATCATCACTATAAAGCCTTGCAAGCAATGTGACTAATGAGTTAGTTGCGGGATGATACATTACGGAATGAGTAAAGAGACTTGCTGGTAACGAGATTGAATTAGGTATGATGATACCGACGATCGAATCTCGGGCAAGTAACATACTGATGACAAAGGGAACAACGTATGTTGTTATGCGGTTTGACCGATAAAGATCTTCAAAGAATATGTAGGAACTAATATGAGCATCCAGGATCTACTATTTGTTATTGACCGGAGATGTGTCTCAGTCATGTCTACATAGTTCTCGAACCCGTAGGGTCCGCACGCTTAATGTTCGATGACGATATGTATTATGAGTTATGTGATTTGATGTACCGAAGGTTGTTCGGAGTCCCGAATGTGATCACAGACATGACGAGGAGTCTCAAAATGGTCGAGACATAAAGATTCATATATTGGGAGGCTACATTCGGACACCAGAATGGTTCGGGTCGTTTTGAATAAGTTTCGGGGTACCGGGGGTTACCAGAAACCACCCCCCTTCTGGAAGTTATTGGGCCTCATGGGCCTAGTAGTGCAAGAGAGGAGGCAGGTCAAGAGGTGGCGCGCGCCCTCCCTAGCCCAAATCGAATTGGACTAGGGCTAGGGGGTCGGCCCCCACTTTCCTTCTCTTCTTCCCCTCCTTCCTTCTTCTCCTAATAGGACTAGGAAAGGGGAAACCTACTCCTACTAGGAGTAGGATTACCCCCCTTGGGCGCCCTCCTTGTGGCCGGTCGGCCTCCACCTCCCCTCCTTTATATACGGGGGAGGCGGGCACTCCATAGACACACAAGTTGATTTTTAGCCGTGTGCGGTGCCCCCTCCACAGTTTTCCACCTCGATCATATTGTCGTAGTGCTTCGGTGAAGCCCTGCATCGGTAACTTCATCACCACCGTCAACACGCCGTCGTGCTAATGGAACTCACCCTCGGCCTCAGCTGGATCAAGAGTACGAGGGACGTCACCGAGCTGAACGTGTGCAGATCATGGAGGTGCCGTGCGTTCGGTACTTGATCGGTTGGATCGTGAAGGCGTAGGACTACATCAACCGTGTTACTAAACGCTTTCGCTTTCAGTCTACGAGGGTACGTAGACACACTCTCCCCTCTCGTTGTTATGCATCTCCTAAATAGATCTTGCGTGATCGTAGGAAAATTTTTAAAATACTGCGTTCCCCAACAGTTATATCCTCATATTACATGAATACATGTTTTTGCATGTACGGTACCTTCTCCATTGGTGCATGGCATGTCTAGGGCACCGTGCTCTCTGCTTCGATCTTCTAAAGTATGATGGTTCCAGGGATATATGCTGATAAACATAGGAAGTAGATCATGGTGAATAAGCTCCTCTTACTGCTTTTGTTAACATAATATATTGTTGTTTCTCTCGGAAAGAAATAAACAAGTAGATTTTTTGCAAGGTCAATACACCTATCCACAAGATCATCTACAAATGCAAATTCATCTTTCATGTCGGGTCGCAGCGGGAGCCTCAAATATATTTACCCTTAGGTTGCAGCTCAGATCCCAATTAACTTGTTTTTGCTCCACTTATCTACCCGCTATCTAGTCGCTCTTGTTCACTGGCTTTTAGGCCCATGTGAAGTAGGACGCTCGTGTGAAGTAGGAAGTTTTGGACTACATCTGGGATAGGTCCCAGCTAGCTAGGGAGGAATACTAGCATTTTTAACATAACAACCTACTTTCTAACAGAAGTTTTAAGTTACATCAATCACTATCTAGGTATTTATTGCACTTTCAGTGACTTGCTTACATATATCTATAATACATTTTCCAACCATTTCATAAATCATTTGACACTCAATTTAGTATTTCTCTTCTACGTATTAAACATTCTTTTCATCAATCTTCATGAGGTGTCATGAACCTTGCCTAATGTCGTCATAAAATATATTATGTGTACGCTCTTTTGTGTGAAATTTATTTGTAGGATCATTCCATATCAGAGTACTGCCCTCAGAGGTAAGCGGCTCAAGATGGCGAACCAGTCGGGCCTTGAAAGCAAGGCTGAGCTACTGCAGCAGGAGACTAACTCACTACCTACACAAGTGCAGTCAAAGAAGGTTTGTAATTTTGCAGACTTATTACATGATCATGAGCAGATGTTTTAGTGGTTTTGCTATTTCTTTATTTTATAAGTATTTAAGTGATAACCGTTTTATTAGACTTCATGATTCATGAAAGTACAAAATTAGATTTAAATCTTGATCTCCTAGCTATATCATCCATATCTAATTCGTTGAGAAAGTCTTTTAGAGAAAAAGGCATAAAACCCGAACTTCAAATTAATGAAGCCATCAACCAGAGCTAGGATACTTGATGATGAATGCAAAGGCAAAAGTGTGACAAAAAAAACCTCTTTATGTTAAGAATTTACATAATAAATCGACGTTTTATACAATCTTCTTATTATTTCTTTTGAATATATGTTCGTATAGTACGACTGGTCTGCTTGCAACTGAAAACAATGTTAATTACAAGCTTGTAATTTGTAAGTTTGAAGTGCATAGACACGGGATGAAACATTAATCACTTTGAAATGGTGTGACTGTTTTTGAGAAACATAATAAAAGATTATTAAGTATGCTTTGGAAAGTATCTTAAACACATTTTTTACAATAGTTTACTAAGTTCCCTACACATTAGTTTGATGCGCATTTACACATAATGTTAAAGTATATACTCTATGGTACATAGTGAACTATAATAAAACTTATGTTTGACACACTTCAGAACATTATGGTAAAATATGTAACATTTTATACAATTTGTTTGTTTCATGTGTTTTACAGTCTTTATAGATTCATCTAGTTTCAAACCTACGACTAGAAAAGTATCGTATTTTTTTCTTCCAGTAAATCTTCCACTCATTCCTTCCATTATGGAATATCATTGGGAGTGTATTTTCCCTCTCAAAAAAATTCGATCGATCCGGAATGGATCGGTTAAACATTCTATTAGGGAGCCCGGTCTTGACTCTTCTGTGTGGTATTCATTCTCGTTCGGCTCTTGGAATCACATCCAGCAGTGGTTGGAACAGCTCGCAAAATCCAACCACTTCACGGATGAGCGCGAAAGCCGTTGCGCTTCCGTACACGCGCATACGTTTTCTTGCTGGGGCGGACACGGATTTCTCTCTAAAGGCGAAGAAAAAGAAGTGGGCGAACACTAATACTTCACTAACTATGGGGGAATAAAATCATGTTTGGTCTTGTTTCTTCTATCTACTACTCTACAGACATGAAGCGCGCGTGAAACGCAATACATGGAATGTGGTTCTACATTTCTTGTCGTACTACCTTGTTTTATGGTAATTTTGAGGGGCTTTAGTTGATATTTTACTACCAAATTTTGCAGTTGTCATAGGTGTAACATGTTTGTTATTAGAATCGGGCTTCAATGTTTATTTTGCTTCAACATTTCTTGTTCTACTTTTGCAACAATGATAACTATGCTTCATCCGTTGAAGCTGCATCTAAGAAAGTAAAGTGAATGTTTTCCTTTACTTTATATAATTTCTCAATCATTTGAGAAGGAAATAATTAAGCTTTTACCCCCAAGGAAGATCACTTTACTTGCTTGTTGGGTCTCAAACCAAGGCGGAATTTCAATGTCCCTGTCAGCTAGCATGGTGCAATCCACTGATCATTTATGCTTTAAAATTAGCACAAATGTTGGCATTCTTCCAATACATTTTAGATTTTAATTACTAATATAAACCTAAAATATCACCTGTAGTACTTTGTGTGAGCCTTTTGTCATCAAAAAGTCAGAGAGTTTGCATAGAGCACGATTGTTGCATGCATATTCCTAGACTGTCTCTCACCATGCTAAAAAATGCACTTTATTTTATTGTGATAGTTTAGATGTTGAATTCTTTTGAACCAAAAGTTAAATTTTCGGTACTTTAAACTAATTAAATTCCTAGCAACATAATATTTAGAACAAGACCAATCTTGGACATACTTTAACGAGTTTAGAATTTATTATTCAAGTCATATTTTGAATCAATTTTGGAGACATTTTAGGTACCATACTTTTTATTGTTTCAAATGAATATTTCCAAAAGGATTTTGCGTGACATTTTAGGTACCATACTTTTGATTCAGAGTTTTTGAATAATTTTAGTGAGATTTCATTATTTCAATTTCAGGGATATGTTTTGCACATGTAAACAACAATATCTCAAACATCTTTCTACATTTCTCATCATACTACCTTCTTGTACATGACTTTAGAGTTCGCTTCAATTAATGTATTACTACTCCATATATGCTTGAAAAGAAGATGTATAAACTTTGTCTGAAATCAAAGAGTGCAAAGTTTGACCGAGATTGTAGGAAAACTATATGGGACTTCAATTAATATTATTGTGGTCATGGATAGTTTTCTACAAACTTGGACAAACATTGCACCCATTGACAGACAAAATTTCAGAAACATTTCATAATTTATTGTTTTAGACAAGTATTTTAAAAAAAACTGTGTGACATATTTTGATCCAAATTTGTTCAATTATTTTCAAAGCTATTCAAAGAAACCTTGGTCTGAATTTTTCAGGCAAATTTCATCTTTCCGTTTACCAAAAAAAACTTCATAAATAGTTACATAATATTTAAAATATCATCATATTTTAGTAAATTTTATAAACTTTTCACCAAAATTTCTATTACTTTAGAGCATTTATTTTTTTCTTGGGATTTTTGAATTATTTTATAGAAATTTCAATGTTTCAAATTTCTAAGTATTCATATATGATCTCACAAATCTCAATTATTTTTGTCACATTCAATCAATTTCAGAAACATATCAAATAAATTTCACAAACTTCAATTTAGTCCTTCATATTTACATCAAATTCGGAATTATTTACAAGACCAAATATTTCATTCTCTAGAAAAGTTTACAATTATACTTCATTGTAAAATAAACTTAAAATATGTTTTAAATAATTCCAATACGTGTAAAATGTATGTTGAATGTTTCCTCAGTTAGTGTTTCTGAAATTGATGTGTAATCACTCAAACTTTGTTGAGAAAAATGTGAAATTTCATAAGATAACATTTGAAAGTGCAATTCGTTGGAAGATTAGTGAAAGGATATTTGAATCCTATCTAAAAGAATTCGAAACTTTTTATTTTTTTATTTTTTAATAAATATTGTAAGTCTTTGAATATATATTTTTGAATTTATTGACATCATTGAAATCTTTAAAAAAATTGAACCCTGAATTTTGCTGAATTCACCGGTGTGCAAACGCAAAATCCAAAAATGCGGAATATGAAAGGGCTGTAAGAGTACATGCAATGGTGGGATGGCGTGCTTTGGTTGAGAGGACTCCGTTAGAAATGAGTTTGACATCCCCAAATGCCATTCATGCCCATTTTTGTGTTGGCCAGGTTCAGTTTTCACGCCGATGCGTGCTTTTCCATGTACTCAATGGCCACGGCGGCATGGAAGGCAGCTCCAACTGGGAGCGCATCTTCGTCGATCACAAAGTAGGGGGAGTGCGTTGTGCGGAGCTGCTCCATGGTGCTCTCGTTGCCAACTCCTATGGTGAAGAAGGCGCCCGCCATCCTCTGCGCGTAGAACCCGAAATCCTCCGCACCCATGAGCTGGGGAGCCACCCTGACGTTCTCTTCCCCGAGCAACCTCCCGGCCACCTCCTTGGCATGTGCGTACATCCCTTCGGCGTTGACGACAGCCGGGTACGGCCTCATCGTTTCCTCCATGAAGTCCACGGAGGCAGAGCAACGGTGCACTGCAGCCTGCCCTTCAACGATCTTCGGAACAAGCATGAAAAATGTGCGAATTAGTTATCGCCTGGTCCACTACAGATCCACTGCACTAGATGTATCATGTAGATGTTGGAAACGCAGGCATTTTTACCTCTCTGATCCTCTTCATCAGATATGACAGCCCTTCATCTGTCATGCTCCTCAAGGTGCCACCAAAGGCGGCCGACTCGGGGATGACGTTGTAAGCGTCTCCTCCTTTCACAAAGGTGATGGATACCACCTGAAAGTGCAACAACTGTCAACACCAGGATTGTTCAGTCTGTATCAACTATACGAGGACTGTAGGGAGGAAGCAGATCACATACTGCACCCTGCAGGGGATCGATCTCCCGGGAGACAATCTGCTGGATACTCAGGACGGCGGACGATGCTGCTACAATGGGATCAATGGCGTTATGGGGGCCAGCGGCGTGCCCACCTTTTCCTGTGACCGTCGCCAGGAATCGACCCGAGGTCGCGGCAAATGGCCCTGGCCTGGACGAAACCACACCCACCGGCAGAGCTGGATCGACGTGCAGGCCGAAAATCGCCGACGCGTCATCGAGAACGCCTTCTTCTAGAATGTAGTAGGCTCCGCCGCTGCCCTCCTCTGCTGGCTGGAAAACAAGCTTCACGGTGCCCTGGTGATGGAAACAAAACCCACATAAGACTTTTATTATGGCTCTCCTTGATGATTGCTCGAGCTCACCAAAATCGCTGGATTACAAAATACCTTTAGGTCTTCCTTGCGGGACTGAAGTAGCTTGGCAGCTCCTAGAAGCATTGCTGTGTGAGCATCATGTCCGCAGGCATGCATTTTCCCATCTTCCAGGCTCTTGTATTCCCAACCTACCAGTTCCTGTAGTAAGGCACCCCAAATGCATCGGCTGAAAAGTCGTAATACTGACCACGGGACTAAGCCGGCCTAGAAGTCTGACAGTCACATGTGCAGACACTAGCAGTATGAGAATGCAGGTAATTCTTGAGCGGTCAGGACCATACGTAGCAGTATGAGAATATTGTTCAGTTCACACAGGTTCAGGCAAACTCATGGACCCTGCTCCTACAAAATTACTACCACATGAAAGGGATTGTGTTTGAAATGAACTGGTGGCTGTGATCCGCGCCGGGAGCAAATTGCTTTTGTAGAGCACCAGGTTAACAATGGTTGCGGAAGAATAATCAGAGGTCTCCTTAACTATTGGATCGTTTGAACAGCGAGATTGCTAAATCTTAGTCGACCAAGTCTCAGTCGATTCTATATTCGTGAGAATGTACGTGAAGATCCATGTAAAATTTTCTTTAAAATTTCTTCTTTCTTTTTTTATATGTATTGCCACTTGATGACACACTCAACAACAATAGAATAATTAAAGCTTAAGTCACAGTTGGTGTCCTTCCTTGGAGGTAACCAACATGCAAAGGGGTAAAACCGTAAATTCTTCCCATACATGTGTGTATTTCACTATTATTATATTTAGCAGTGTGCTGGCACTGTTCAGAGCTGACTTTGGGTGGATGAGATGTGAGCTCATCACAAGTCAGCTGGCCACTGAACTTCAGTTCGCGCACCATTCATAGGTGCAGTTCACGTCTCTGTGGTTAAAATAATTCTCTAGAGGAAGCGACTCAGATAATCATGCATGCCACGTATCCCTAGGTCAGATCCAACGGCATTCAGAGGTGGAGCGAGAGGTTCTGTAGTTTTCTCTCTCTCTCTTCGTCTTAAACGATCAAGCATATCCCCATACCCCATTCGCATCTCCCACACTCCACATTTGTTGTACAGGGCTGTAAGAGTATATGATTATCATGGGTAGTATGATGTACCGTAAGAAACCTCAGATTTTAACCTACACATTTGTTGGAGTTATTTTTCATAGGTCCAACTGAATCCATTCAGGCGGTAAGATCCCGTGCGTGTGAAGATTTTGACCTTATCGTCACAACAACTTCATAACAGAACTGAGCTGAACCCAAAGGTGAGCAACGTGTAGTACTACTACCATTTCTTTCTTTTTGCGTGTAGTACTACTCGACCGCGTGACATGGGAGATCTCACAGTAGGCCTACTGCACGTGTAAAGTGTGCCAAGGAAGGACCAAGTAAGCACGTACCTGCACGGGCAGGGCGTCCATGTCGGCCCGGAGCGCGACGACCGGGCCGGCGCCGGAGCCGATGGTGGCCACGACGCCCGTCCGCGCGACGGGCCACGCGTAGGGGACGCCGATGGCGTCGAGCTCGCGGCGGACGAGCTCGCTGGTGCGGTGCTCCTGGAAGGCCAGCTCCGGGCGCTGGTGGATGCGCCGCCGCACGCCGCGCAGCCACGCGGCGGTCTCCGGCGCGCGGGCCGCGGCGAGGAGGTCCTCCGCGCGCGCTGCCACCGGGGAGACGACGGCGAGGTAGAGTAAGAGGAGGAGAGGAGCCGAGGAAGTGGCCATGGATGGAGGAGAGGAGAATCGTTGGAGCGGCGGAGTCGATCCTTTCTTCCCCCGCTAGCTTAGGTAGTTGGTTGTTGAGGCTTGGATTTACGCGAGACTCCTTTTGCTTCTGGCGCCCGATCTGTTTCCTCAAACGGGAAAGATGGATACGCAAATCACACTGCCTGCCTGGCTCTTTTTTCAGCAAACTGGAGTGGAGTGGAGTTCCCGCATCTCATCGGCAACCGAGCGATTGCTATCGCGAAAATCAGGCATGACTTCCGCGCCAGATTCGTCCACGGTGGAGGGCGGAGCTGGCGGGCGCGGGGACGGTTAGCTTGGAGGGGAAAGACTGAATTACCCACAGTGATCAACCGTTTAGATCGACTGAATTACACAAATCTTCAGGCATGGCCCATCTTACACCATCGACTTAAGTACAGTGAAAATTCCCTTGCGGATGATACTTGCAAGGAAATTGCTGTGCATATGACGCACGGTCCTTACGACAGTTGGACGATATCCAATCGAGTCGTCTGTCGCACTTTGGTCAGATCATGCATGGACGAGCTGATCTATGCTGTCGTGCATAGATCGTCTGCATTGCAATGCTTCACTTGCAATCATTTATTTATTTTTCGAAATGAAGGCAAAAAAATTGTCTCGCAAATATTGAAGCATAAGGCAAATGCCTGGTTAATTGACGAAAAACTATATGAAAACCATTACAACATATGACCATCTGCCGACTATACCCAAAGCTTAAATCTTCACAATCACCCCAGTAGACGAACAAACGCCCCCCAACCCGCTACAAGCACAACCCCACAGACCATGGAACACAACATCGCAAAGCAGGCCCATCAATAAAGACATCTGACATGACAACCTGAAAAGAAGAGCATCATCCATCAAACGGCCGCTGACGTCTTCACTATGCAATGATTTCTCCTTCGGTATGCCGGAACGATGGCTACCGCACACCCTTTTGCTCATGTCCCTCATTGCCTTCTCCTTCAGGGGGCAACCAACAGTCTTGCCGGATCCAGGGTTAGCAACATCCAATCTTGCAATCAATTCTCAGAACTTTCTAACAAAGATAGCCTCAGAAACATGTGCCAATGTACCAGATGCCACAACCTCATTCACCCACGGAAACCACTTGGTTGAAGGGCTTGGGCGAGTGGAAAACAACAGTTCCCAAACGTCCACGCTCCACGGCGACGGACACCTGACTGGTCGGGTATGGTGGTGTTATAGGTGGCGGCAAAATCACAGTCCGAGTCACAAGCGAGTCCACATGTACCATCGACAGTGGAGAAGTGTTCTCCCAACCTATCATTTGTAACTCGGGCATGATGTGCACCACAAGAACCATGGCATCGGCGATGTCATCGCAGAGGCAACTGACAAATCAAGCAACGGCGATGGGTAGGGCCTAACAAAAGGGAAGAAACCACCAAAGAAGTCTGCTTTGATTTCCCTATGCCCACAGAATCAACCGCACCAAGAGGGCGCGTCGTCGGAGTAGTCTGCAACATAGTCGAAGCAGGGAATAGTCCACTCAGAGCAGCCTATACACCCACTCCAAAAAGCTCGCAATCCGTGCCAGACAGCCTCGCGGC
Source organism: Triticum urartu (assembly GCF_003073215.2). NCBI lineage: Eukaryota > Viridiplantae > Streptophyta > Magnoliopsida > Poales > Poaceae > Triticum > Triticum urartu. The sequence continues at coordinate 367,457,335 of NC_053026.1, read as the reverse complement.
AGCCCGAAAAGATAAAGGAGACGGAGATAGGGGTTGTCCATGGTTTTTTAAGGAAAACTCAGCCAGAGCGGACTGCAACACCACTTCGGAAAGGGTTGTCAAGCCAGTGGTAGCAGGGATCTAGAGACAACAGACACCCAAAACCAACGGCAAAGCACCTTGGAGGGGAGCATGGATGCCATCAGACCCTCACATGAAGCTGAAGTTGGACGATGCAGGATATCGAGGCAGGACACGGGGTGGCACAACAAGGCTTGCCAGCGAGCTCAGGGGACACTAGGGATTGCGGCATCTATGCATGTGGTGGCTGTTCTCCAAACAATAGGAGTGATGTCCCACAAGTATAGGGGGTCAACTGTAGATCCTTTCGGTAGTAAGAGTATCAATCCCACGAGGAGTTGAAGGAAATGATTAGTGCAAAAACAACAAGGATTCACTCCAAGTACTAAAAGATTTAACGCTTTTGTGTATTGTGGTGGTAGCGGAGCAATGGAACGTGATTAGCAATAAAAAGTAAAAGAGTGCAGTGAAGTGGTCCCATCTTAGTAATGCTAAGGACAAGTCAGTGTGGAGGTAGCTAAAGAAGCACGAGGTTAATTACCCAACCCACGATTTGGAACTTGCGTCAGTTGTTCATGCCTTGTTGGGAAAGACTTGTGACGTATTCACGGCCCCCAAGAGTCGGATGTATATTTTTCACCCAGAAGGAGTTGAACATGAGGTAGAGAAGTGGCTATAATTACTCAAGGATTACACCATGAATTGTTATTTATGAGGATAAAACATTCTTGAGGACGGCTGGATCATAGCATAGTTGTCAACTCCATATATGACTTTCTGATAACACCCGCCCTGCTATCGTTGACAAGCACCACATCATCCGCAAAGAGCACACACCAAGGGATCTCCTTATATATCCCTTGTGATCTCATCCATCACAAAAGCAAGAAGATCAGGGCTCAAACACTAGTAAAAAAGACAGGCATTAGCAACGTGCTCCGAAAGTGTTTGTGACCAAGCAAAATGAAACCACCTGTAATACCTATGATGGAGGTAGTTATTTTTATCATATTAAGCTCTGGAGGCGGTTGGTAAGCCAAAACCGCCTGCAGGAAGGATTGGAGACGGTTAGTTTCTCGAAGCCGCCTCTAGGTTTTGAGCCAGCGCGGGTGGTTTCTCCATCAAAATCGCCTGCAGTTCGTGAGTACCTATGGGTGCAACCATTCCTTCTCTTCTTTTTTAAGGATTATCAGGCACCACCCTTCAATTCCCGTCCATTTCTCTTCCCCTTCACTAGTCCACGACCAAACCCTAGCACCGCTGACGCAACTTTCAACTCGTCGAGCGAGGGTGGCGCGGAGGCAGATCGGCCCATCCACGGTGACACGATGGCACATCGGCCCTTACATGGCAGTGTGGTGGCACATTGATCCATTTGCGGTGGCGCATTGGCAGTTCGGCCATCCGCAGCGGCGAGGTGGCACATCCGACCATCTATGGTGGTGCAGTGTCACATCCGCCCATTCGCAGTGGCGTGATGGCAGATCCAGTCCGGTTGTCTTGCTAACCCAGGAACCTCAGGGTTTGGCGGGTCTTACGAGGGCAACGTCGCCGCCGTCAACCTCCACCGAGCCCCCCCCCCATGCATACTCCATCTCCATCATGGTGAGCTCCGAAGTGTTACCGGCCTTTGTGCTAATGAATTTTTGTAGGGGTATTTGTTGCATGCCTATGAATTTTTTTGTAGGGTAGTCGTTTATGCTTATTATTTTGTTTGTAGGAGAAGTTGTTGTATGGTTGTGGATTTTGTTTGTAGGGCTAGCTGTTGTATGCTTGGGATTTTGTTTGTAGGGTTAGCTGGTGTATCCTTATAGTTTTTTGCAGTTGGTCACCCCAAACTTCTTTGAAGTCACCTTCCTTATCATATTCATCAACATATTGTTTGCTCCACCTCCTTCCTCCCCTCCTTCATAAACCTCTTCTTGAGGGCATGAGTTGCCTCCCCTTAAGTTTCCACCACTTCGTTCTAGCACTAACTATATTCGGGCATGTTCTTTTTCTATGATAGAGTGTTGTACAACTCAGCTTAAGCAACACAATCAATAATGGTTGTGCAGGTTTTATTCAACCAGTTTGGCTGGAAAGCCACTTATATGTTATGTGGATGAGCTATGTAATCTCAGGTTTGATCGCTTGTGGTCATGTTTTTCATTTATTTGTTTTGTTGTTGGGTACTAGATGAATTGAAATTGTTTCACGTCTAATAACATGGTTGTGTGCATCATGTGATGTAAAGGCTGAGGTGCTCCTCTTTTCAAGGAAAAAAACAACACAACCAATGTAAGGCCACAAATTTGCAGGTGTGCTAGTCGGGCCGTCAATGTTAAACATCAAGTTTGTAATTGTGCCTTTAAGGTCACTATATAACATTAGAGTAACAGAGTGGTATGTGTACCTTTGGATGGCTCCTTTCCAAGACAAAAGTCTAAGAAGAAACTTCAATAATACACCAATCTACTACCACATAAATTTCAATCCATCCAACTTATGTGTTTTTTTAGAAAAGGAGGGATCACCCCCAACCTCTTCATCTGGGAGATGCATGTGGCCATATTATTTATTATTCACAAAGACCTTACAAAGAAATACAACAGTAAGCCTGAGGCCACCATCTAGACGACATCTGTCGCTACTCATATCCTCTTGATGAAGGTGTGCTGAATATCCGGGTTAAATACCAAACAGACATCACACAAAAGCCTAACATCTAACATCGGATACCCAATCCAAATCCACATAGGCGGCACTGGGTAACACTCCGGACCGGCGCACTCTCAGTGAGTACCACACACACACACTGCAAAGGGCCGTCACCTCCGTCTTCCCTCGATCCATTCTCAAAGCATGTACTGATGTATCGAGCTTGTCAGGCCTCTCTGCCATCGAGGCCACTGATAACCCACAAGTATAGGGTATCACAACAGTTTTTGAGGGTGGAGTATTCAACCCAAATTTATTGATTCGACACAAGGGGAGCCAAAGAATATTCTCAAGTATTAGCAGCTGAGTTGTCAATTCAACCACACCTGGAAAACTTAATATCTGCAGTAAAGTATTTAGTAGCAAAGTAGTATGGAAGTAATGGTAATGGTGGCAAATTTAACAGTAGCAACGGTAAAGTAACTAAGCAAAGATCAATATGTGAAAAGCTCGTAGGCATTGGATCAGTGATGGATAATTATGTCGGATGCGATTCCTCATGCAACAATTATAACATAGGGTGACACCGAACTAGCTCTAGTTCATCAATGTAATGTAGGCATGTATTCCGAATATAGTCATACGTGCTTATGGAACAGAACTTGCATGACATCTTTTGTCCTACCCTCCCGTGGCAGCGGGGTCCTATTGGAAACTAAGGGATATTAAGGCCTCCTTTTAATAGAGTACCGGACCAAAGCATTAACACTTAGTGAATACATGAACTCCTCAAACTACGGTCATCACTGGTAAGTATCCCAATTATTGTCACTTCGGGGTTAACAGATCATAACACATAATAGGTGACTATAGACTTGCAAGATAGGATCAAGAACTCACATATATTCATGAAAACATAATAGGTTCAGATCTGAAATCATGGCACTCGGGCCCTAGTGACAAGCATTAAGCATAGCAAAGTCATAGCAACATCAATCAATCACAGAACATAATGGATACTAGGGATCAAACCCTAACAAAACTAACTCGATTACATGATAAATCTCATCCAACCCATCACCGTCCAGCAAGCCTACGATGGAATTACTCATGCACGGCAGTGAGCATCATGAAATTGGTGATGGAGGAAGGTTGATGATGACGATGGCGATGGCGACGGATTCCCCTCTCCGGAGCCCCGAACGGACTCCAGATCAGCCCTCCCGAGAGAGATTTGCCGCTTAGCGGCGGCTCCGTATCGTAAAACGCGATGAATCATTCTCTTTGATTTTTTTCTCCCCGAACGTGAATATATAGAGTTGGAGTTGAGGTCGGTGAAGCATCAGGGGGCCCACGAGGCAGGGGGCGCCCCCCACCCTCGTGGACAGGGTGTGGGCCCCCTGATGTTGATTCTTTCGCCGGTATTTTTAATATATTCCAAAAATATTCTCCGTGAAGTTTAAGGTCATTCCGAGAACTTTATTTCTGCACAAAAATAACACCATGGCAATTCTGCTGAAAACAGTGTCAGTCCGGGTTAGTTCCATTCAAATCATGCATGCAAGTTAGAGTCCAAAACAAGGTCAAAAGTGTTTGTAAAAGTAGATACGATGGAGACGTATCAACTCCCCCAAGCTTAAACCTTTGCTTGTCCTCAAGCAATTCAGTTGACAAACTGAAAGTTATAAAGAAAAACTTTTACAAACTCTGTTTGATCTTGTTGTTGTAAATATGTAGAGCCAACATTTAAGTTTTTAGCAAAGATTATGAACTAACCATATTCACAATAACATTTAGGTCTCATGTTTACTCATATCAATGGCATAATCAACTAGCGAGCAATAATAGTAAATCTCGGATGACAACACTTTCTCAAAACAATCCTAATATGATATAACAAGATGGTATCTCACTATCTCTTTCTGAGACCGCAAAACATAAATGCAAAGCACCTCTGAAGATCAAGGAGTAACTAAACATTGTAATTCATGGTAAAAGAGATCCACTCATACTCAATGTAAACTAATAGTAATACCACTACTAGAAAAAGGGCTATAGATGGGATTGACACTAATGGCGCACCAGACAAGCGGTGCGCCATTAGTATATACTAATGGCGCACCACCTTCTGATACGCCATTAGAGCTGAAACTACTAATGGCGCACCTGGCCCAGGGTGCGCCATTAGTATCAAATTTTTTTTGAACTAGTGCGCCTGTCCAAACATACTAATGGCGCATCCAGACACAGTGCGCCATTACTAGTTGTAACTAGTAATGGCGCACCTGTCGGAAAGTGCGCCACTAATGTTGTTTTTTTATTATATTTTTTATTTCTTTTTTTGCAAAACTACTAATGGCGCACTGTTCCACCGTGCGCCATTACTAGTTTAAACTAGTAATGGCGCACTGTGGAACAGTGCGCCATTAGTATGTTTTTTTGTTGCAAAACTACTAATGGCGCACCACCAGAAGGTGCGCCATTAGTAACCTGGATTACTAATGGCGCATTTAGAGTTGGTGCGCCATTAGTAAGTGGGCAGCAACAAGATATTTTGGACATCCATTCATCCATCCGATCCAACGCACCAACACACACACACACACACACACTCTCGCTCGAACCCACCCAAACCCTCGTCGCCTCCTCTCTTCCCCCCGAACCCCTCTCTCCCTCGCCGCCGTCGCCACCCACGCCGCCCGGTTCCAGCGAGCTCCGGCCGCGCGCAGCACGCCGGCGAGATCCCCTTGGTCCGCATCTGGCTTACCTCCATGCAGATCCGCGGCTCCCCCACTGGCTAGGGTTTTGCATCCCCTTTTGTTCGCCGGGATCCGCCATGGCAGGCCACGGCGAGGCCATAGGTGACCGGATCCAGCACTGGTAAGCCCCTTCCCCTCCTTCTTCGCCCACCATCTCCTCCTCACCTCACCTCATCTTCTCTTCCTTCTCTGCAGGTCGCCATGGGCGTGCCGACGACGACGGTAGGAGGGGCGCACCTCCGTGGGACGGGACGCCGCCATGGAGATGGATTCCCTTGCCCGCCACCACGCAGCGGCACCATGGAGCCTCCCAGCGCCCCAAACCCTAGCGGAGAGAGAGGAGCTGCTCCTAGTACAGCACGCCATGGAAGGGATTTTTTTTGGTATTTTTGTTGTTGTTTCTCTTCCCGATATAATCATGTGGAAGGCCCTTTTCCTCACCATGATTTATTCATCTCCCCTTCCTCTGTTTTGTGCAGGTTGCTCTAATGGCGAAGCTTCTTCTGCAGGACACCCTCCACCCCTCCCCTGCATCCACCTCCTACCCCCATACATGGTGAGCTACAACCTCTCTTTCTAGCCCTTGCAAATCTGATCTGGAGTGGACATGAATTGCAATTGTCATGGACACTACATAACAGCAAGTATTGGTTCAGTTTTTGTGTGAAATTCGATTGTCATTGTGCTTTTTGATGCTTGCTTCAGAAAAATAAAATCATGGATAGATAGAAGATGGAAACAGTGAGCTTCCTTTCAAGTTAGTAATACTAAAAATCATTTGGCTCATCAATTTTTCATGTCTTGTGTTAAATCCACTCCATTGCAATCTGGCTATGTATGGATGGTTTGGTACAATTTGCCATGGATGAATATAGTAGTTACGTACACATGTGCTCTGTAGTTTTAGTCCTTCTTGTGTTGCTGCACTTAGTCTAGAGATACAACAACATTAGTTAGGTCATGGATGGATGGATCAATACATGCAGCTAGCACTGCTAGCAACAACAACAAAATAACCTTGTGATTAATTCTGTTGACGCTAGCATGCTCTATTAGTTTTGGAGCCCAACCATGGACTGTACGTACTAAGCTAGCTCAAGCACACACACATGCAGCTTGATTTATTTCTGTAGATACTAGCAGCAGCACGTGTGTCTCCTATACTAGCTTGCTTAATTTCTGTACTAGATCAACGACACTAGCACTTACTTGTTTGTTAGATTCGGAGCAGCAGGCATCCTCCGTGGACGATGACGACAACCAGGTCATCCACCGCCACGACGACACCCCACACATGGTCCAACTCGACTACAACATCCACCGCGTGACGGCGACGTGGTCGTGTGCGGCATAGACCAACCTCCTCTCCTGTGAATCCGTCTCCTACCTGTAGCTCCCGCTCTTGTGCTGCTATATTAGTACCTTGCTCTGTTTCATGCGTATGGGTGATTTTGTTTGTGCTTGTGTCATGGAAAAGATCATTCCTATTTATTCCTGCTTGTGTCATGCGTATAGCTATTTCATATGTTTCAGATAATTTAGATGCATGCTTATACTCCTATCTATACCAGGTGCATGTGTTGTGCTTGTGTACCTATATACAGAATAGTACCCATGTGTAAGTGGGTGTATGTGTTCTGCTTATAGCAGATGTTTAGTAAATGTGCTATCAATGGCCTATTTCTTCTTGCGGGTTATGGACTATATCTTTCCTTGCCAATTCCCTCTCTCTTAAATCTGATTTGAATAGATGCTGCACTGGTCTCTTCACTTTCCTTCTTTCTCTCCTACTCTCACTGATAAGAACAGGTGCTCCTTAATCTTGCCATGCCAATGATGGTGTCCTGAGGCTCTCATCGTTACTTAAAGATGTTGCACTACTTGATCCAATGATGCAATAGTCCTAGCACTACTAGGCTGCCTGAGGACAATCCCTACTTCAAACCCTACCTCTGGGCTAGTTGATTAGTAGTGGGTTTGTTGGATTTCATCTGAAAAATAACCCAAGCTTAATTGAGGGATCCCCTAATCATGGAGTTAGTTCTAGTTTGAGTTGATCTTTGGGTTTGGCTTTGATCTATACTTTGCTGGCTCTACTTCTGTCTTTTGGGTTATTGGCTCCATTTATGCAGTGTTGGCTCTCTTCTACTATTTCTTTGATCAACTTAATCTGATTGGGGTTTGACTAATGTTTCCAAACTCGTAAGTGCTAGCTCCTACAGCAAAGGCATTTTGCTAAGGGGAATGCTACATTTAAACCTTGATCAAGTTTTTCATGTTTGTTGTTTCTTGTTTTGCAGGTTGATGAACTGGAAGAAAGAAGCAGAAGATGAAGAACTAGATAGTTTAGTATAGGTTTAGTTTAGGACTTTTTCAAGATACGCCCGCTATCTAGCGGGAGAGGGGAGGGAGCGTTGGAGGAACCGGATGAAGACGAGTTTCATCGTGATGATGCTCATCGTGATGACCGCAGCTCTCTTCTATGTGATGGTAGTTTAGATGATCAATATCGACTTGTAATGTGAAGACAAACTCGCTACTCGCGGTCTCGAGACTTGTAATATAATGTTCTATCTTTGTTCGGTCTTTTCAATTCGGAGACTAATATGATGAATTGTATTCGAAGACTAATATGATGAATTGTATTCAGAGAGTAATCTTCTATTGTATTCGATGAATCTGTTGTTGATGTGTGCTGTCTATATTTTGTCCAATTATACATTTTGTAACCTGTGCAAAAAACAGAAATTAAAAAATAAAAAAACCTAATATTCATACTAATGGCGCATCACATCACAGTGCGCCATTAGTATGCCAAAGGATACTAATGGCGCATCATTAAACAGTGCGCCATTAGTATGCCGAAGTTACTAATGGCGCATCTTGTTGTTGTGCGCCATTAGTATGCCAAAGCACCTGGGTATACATGGCCCCCTGGGAGGCATACTAATGGCGCACTGTTGTATATACTAATGGCGCACACCATTAGTACACCAGATACTAATGGCGCACCTGTGGTGCGCCATTAGTAAAATATACTAATGGCGTGGCACTAATGGCGCACCACTAATGTGCCATTAATGGCCAAATTAGGTGCGCCATTAGTAGGCCTTTTCCTAGTAGTGTACATGCAAATGACAGTGGTGCTCTCCAACTGGTGCTTTTTGATAAGAGGATGATGACTCAACATAAAAGTAAATAGATAGGCCCTTCGCAGAGGGAAGCAGGGATTTATAGAGGTGCGAGAGCTCAATTTTTAAATAGAGATAAATAATATTTTGAGTGGTATACTTTCATTTTCAACATAACAACCGAGAGATCTCGATATCTTCCATACTACACACATTATAGGCGGTTCCCAAACAGAATGGTAAAGTTTATACTCCCCCTACAACCAACAAACATCAATCCATGGCTTGTTCGAAAAAACGGGTGCCTCCAACTAAGAACAATCCTGGGGGAGTTTTGTTTGCAATTATTTTAATTTAAGCATGGGACTGGGCATCCCGGTTACCAGCCATTTTCTCGTGAATGAGGAGCGGAGTCCACTCCTCATGAGAATAACCCACCTATCATGGAAGATATAGACAGCCCTAGTTGATACATGAGCTATTCGAGCATACAAAACAGAATTTCATTTGAAGGTTTAGAGTTTGGCACATACAAATTTACTTGAAACGGCAGGTAGATACCGCATATAGGAAGGTACTGTGGACTCATATGGAATAACTTTTGAGGTTTATGGAAGTGGATGCACAAGCAGTATTCCCGCTTAGTACAAGTGAAAACTAGAAAGAGACTGGAAAGCGACCAGCTAGAGAGCGACAACAGTCATGAACATGCATTAAAATTAATCAACACTGAATGCAAGCATGAGTAGGATATAATTCTCCATGAACATAAATATCATGGAGGCTATGTTGATTTTGTTTCAACTACATGCGTGAACATGTGCCAAGTCAAGCCACTCGAATTGTTCAAAGGAGGATACCACCCTAGCATACCACATCACAACCATTTTAATAGCATGTTGGCACGCAAGGTAAACCATTATAAACTCCTAGCTAATTAAGCATGGCATGAGCAACTATAATCTCTAATTGTCATTGCAAACATGTTTCATTCATAATAGGCTGAATTAGGAACGATGAATTAATCATATTTACAAAAACAAGATAGGTCGAGTTCATATCAGCTTCTCTCATCTCAATCAGTTCATCATATATCGTCATTATTGCCTTTCACTTGCATAACCGAACGGTGTGGATAATAATAATAGTGCACGTGCATTCGACTAAGCTGGAATCTGCAAGCATTCAATACAAGGGAGAAGACAAGGTAATATGGGCTCTTTGTTAGATCAACAATAATGCATATGAGAGCCACTCAACATTTTCATCATGGTCTTCTCCTCTCGACCCCTAAAGAAAAGAAAGGAAATAAAACTATTTACACGGGGAAGCTCCCAACAAACAAAAGAAGAACAAAAAATATTTTTGGGTTTTCTTTTAATTATTACTACTACAGGCATGGAAAGTAAACTAGTTAAAAGCTACAACTTTTTTTTTTATTTTTCTTAAGGTTTTTCAAACACACAAGAAGAAAGCATAAAACAGAAAATAAACTAGCATGGATGATACAATGAAAAAGTATGAGCACCGACAACTGGCATGAGTGTGAGAACATGAATGTAATGTCGGTGAGAAATATGTACTCCCTCAAGCTTAGGCTTTTGGCCTAAGTTGGTCTATTCCCATGGATCAAAGTGACCCTCTCCGGTGTGCGGAGGAGTGTCATCTAGGTGCCACTGGTTGGCGATCTCCTCCGGATTCCACTGATAAACAGACTATCGATAAGGGTCAAGTGGTGGTTCCGGCTCAGGCTCTGGAGCTGGTGTCAGGCTCCAGTATGCATAAGCGGCCTCCGGCAAGATGAGGTATGTGCCTGAAAATATGTCAAACAAAGAGGGAGCAGGCAAGGTAATAATCTCAAAGTAATTTTTATTAAATATGAATCTATATTTAAGCATCTTCTTTCTTATCCTTAACAATAAAATCATGCGCTATCATACTCTTATAATCTAGAAAATAGGAGGCAGCAACTTTTCCTATTTCTCATAATGCCTAATAGGTATGTTAAAGTGTGCAGCAAGGCGCGAGGCAAAGATGCCTCCAAAGACGGGACCCTTCGTACGGTTCAGATTAAACCGTTTAGCAACAATGGCGCCTAAACTGAAAGTAGTATCACGAAACAAGGCATGGCGCAAAATAACAATATCAGGGGCACTAAAGTTTCCACTGTTCCCACGACCAATTAAGTATCTACTAGCAAATATTGCAAAGTAACGTAGAACAGGAAAATGTATGCTAGTAATTCTTGCCTTAGAAACTTTTCTCGTTTCCCCTACAGCAATCATATCATTAAACCCCTCCATATCATTACGATGTGGTTCCTCTATGCTGCCCGCAAAGGGTATCTTACAGACCCGACAAAAATCATATAGTGACATCTTCTTAACCTCATCATATAAGTGAAATTTCACCGAAGGTGGTGATTTCTTAGCATGAAAGTAAAAAATTTGCATGAAAATATTAGTTAGGAGGAGATATTGTTCGCGCTGGTCGCGGAGGAAGTCGACGAGGCCTACATTCTCAGCCAAATAATAAAAATCTTCATAAATCCCGGCTTCTCTCAAGAACTCATCACAAGGCCATTCACACGGCCGAACTTCCGCAGTGCGAGGGGGGTTATATTTGGGCTTTTTATTTTCTTCACTTTGCTTATCCTTCGAGCTTCGGTTCGAAGAACCCCTCAACAATATTTTCATCATTTTCTTTCTCTGAATTTTTTTTGAAATTTTTAGTAACTCGAAATAAAAGTGAACTAAACTCAACAAAATTGATAGCAACTACTCCTACAAGTGCCTAGAGGCCATATCATGCATTAAAACTATTTTTGACCACATAAATTTGACATGCAAGCTCAAGAACAGGGTCACCTAAGTAGCAAAAATTTGCAATAAATAAAGCACTGGAACAAAAACTAATTGGACCATTGAAGGATTCACATACCGAAGAACAATCCCTCAAAGCAGTTTTGTGAATGGGGCTTTGAGCTAGGAGATCAAAAATGGCAGCAAGATGAGCTAGAACTCGGGTTTGAGCTAGTGGATGATTTTTTTCTGGAGAAAGACAAAGTATGTGGGTGCAAGAATAAGTGGAGGGGGCCCACGTGGGGTCCACGAGGTAGGGGGCGCGCCCTGCACCCTTGTGGCCAGGTGGTTGCCCCCTCTGGGGTGTTCTTAGTGCCAATAATTATTAAATATTCTAGAAAAAATTATATAAAAATTTCAAGGCATTTAGAGAACTTTTATTTCTGGGGTATTTTTTATTGCAAGGATAATTCAGAAAACAGACAGAAAATACTATTTTTGCTTTATTAAATCTAAATAATAGAAAGTAAAATGAGGGTACAAAAAGTTGTGCTTTCTAACTTCATCCATCTCATGCTCATCAAAAGGAATCCACTAACAAGGTTGATCAAGTCTTGTTAACAAACTCTTTCCGAATAACATGAAATAGGAGAATTTTTGAATAAAACTAGGTTACCTCAATGGGGATATGCACATCCCCAACAATAAGAATATCATATTTCTTCTTGACAGTAGGAAGAGGAAATTCAAAACCTCCAATAGTAATTGTTGGAATTTTCCCAATAGTGTTGATACCGTGGACTTGAGGTTGTTTCCTCGGAAAGTGTACCGTACGCTCATTACCATTAACTTGAAAAGTGACATTGCCTTTGTTGCAATCAATAACAGCCCTGCAGTATTTAAAAAGGGTCTACCAAGGATAATCGACATATTATCGTCCTCGGGAATATCAAGAATAACAAAGTCTGTTAAAATAGTAACGTTTGCAACCACAACAGGCACATCCTCACAAATACCGACAGGTATAGCGGTTGATTTATCGGCCATTTGCAAAGATATTTTAGTAGGTGTCAACTTATTCAATTCAAGTCTACGATATAAAGAGAGAGGCATAACACTGGCTCCAAGATCACATAAAGCAGTTTTAACATAGTTTCCTTTAATGGAGCATGGTGTAGTTGGTACTCCGGGATCTCCTAGTTTCTTTGGTATTCCACCTTTAAAAGTATAATTAGCAAGCATGGTGGAAATTTCAGCTTATGGTATCTTTCTTTTATTTGTAACAATATCTTTCATATACTTAGCACAAGGATTCATTTTAAGCATATCAATCAAACGCATATGCAAAAAGATAGGTCTAATCATTTCAGCAAAGCACTCAAAATTCTCATCATCCTTTTTTTGGATGGTTTTGGAGGAAAAGGCATGGGTTTCTGAACCCATGGTTGTCTTTCTTTACCGTGCTTCCTAGCAACGAAGTCTCTCTTATCATAATGTTGATTCTTTGATTGTGGGTTATCAAGATCAACAGCAGGTTCAATCTCTACATCATTGTCATTTCTAGGTTGAGCATCAACATGAAAATCATTATTAACATTATCACTAGGCTCATGTTCATTACGAGATTGTGTTTCAGCATCAGAAATATAAATATCATTGGGATTCTCAGTTGTGTCAGCAACAGGTTCACTAGAAGCATGCAAAGTCCTATCATTTTTCTTTTTCTTCTTCTTCTTAGAAGGACTAGGTTCATCGACATTAGTTCTTTGAGAATCTTGCTCAATTCTCTTAGGGTGGCCTTTAGGATACAAAGGTTCCTGAGTCATTTTACCCCCTCTAGTCACAACTCTAACAGCATTATCATTTTTCTTATTATTTAATTCATTGAGCAAATCATTCTGAGCTTTTAAGTACTTGTTCTACTTGAGTGGTAACCATAGAAGCATGTTTACTAATAAGTTTAAGTTTACCTTTAACTCTAGACATATAATCACTCAAGTGTTCATATAAGCATTGCGTTTCAATTGTCTACTAATATAAGCATGGAAGTTTTCTTGTTTAACAATGAAATTATCAAACTCATCTAAGCATTGGCTAGCAGACTTATAACGAGGATACCACCTTCATCAAATCTATAGAGAGAATTTACCTTTACTACCTGTGTCGGGTTATCAAGACCATGTATTTCTTCAATAGTGTTGGGGAACGTAGTAATTTCAAAAAAATCCTACGCACACGCAAGATCATGGTGATGCATAGCAACGAGAGGGGAGAGTATCGTCCACGTAACCTCGTAGACTGTAAGCGGAAGTGTTATGAGAACGCGGTTGATGTAGTCGTACGTCTTCACGATCCAACCGATCCAAGTACCGAACACATGGCACCTCCGAGTTCAGCACACGTTCAGCTCGATGACGTCCCATGAACTCCGATCCAACATATCTTTGTGGGAGAGTTCCGTCAGCACGACGGCGTGATGACGGTGATGATGTTGCTACCGACGCAGGGCTTCGCCTAAGCACTTCTACTATATGATCGAGGTGGATTATGATGGAGGGGGGCACCGCACACGGATTGAAACAATCAACTTGTCTCTTTAGGTGCCCCCCCCCCCGCCCCCGTATATAAAGGAGCAAGGGGGAGGCCGGCCGGCCTTGGTGCGCCCCAAGGAGAGGAGGAATCCTCCTCCTAGTAGGAGTAGGATTCATCCTTTCCTAGTCCTACTAGGAAGGGGGAAGGGAGAAGGAAAGAGAGGGAGAGGGAGAGAGAAAGAGGGACCGCGCCCCCCTCCCCTAGTCCGATTTGGACTCCTCATGGGAGGGGGCACACCACCTCCTGGGCTGCTGCCCTCTCTCTCCCCTCAGGCCCACTAAGACCCAATACTTCCTCAGGGGGTTCCGGTAACCCCTCCGGCACTCCGCTTTTCTCCGAAACCATCTGGAACACTTCCGGTGTCCGAACATAGCCGTCCAATATATCAATCTTTACGTCTCGACCGTTTAGACTCCTCGTCATGTCCGTTATCACATCCGAGACTCCGAACTACCTTCGGTACATCAAAACACATAAACTCATAATACCGATCGTCACCAAACTTTAAGCGTGCGGACCCTACGGGTTCGAGAACTATCTAGACATGACCGAGACTCGTCTCCGGTCAATAACCAAAAGCGGAACATGGATTCTCACATTGGTTCCTACATATTCTACAAAGATCTTTACCGGTCAAACCGCATAACAACATACGTTGTTCCCTTTGTCATCGGTATGTTACTTGCCCTAGATTCAATCGTCGGTATCCTTATACCTAGTTCAACTTCGTTACCGGAAAGTCTCTTTACTCGTTCCGTAATGCATCACCCCGCAACTAACTCATTAGTCACAATGCTTGCAAGGCATAGTGATGTGCATTACCGAGAGGGCCTAGATATACCTCTCCGACAATTGGAGTGACAAATCCTAATCTCGATCTATGCCAACTCAACAAGTACCATCGGAGACACCTGTAGAGCACCTTTATAATCACCCAGTTACTTTGTGACGTTTGGTAGCACACAAAGTGTTCCTCCGGTACTCGGGAGTTGCATAATCTCATAGTCATAGGAACATGTATAAGTCATGAAGAAAGCAATAGCAACAAACTAAACGATCATCGTGCTAAGCTAACAGATGGGTCAAGTCAATCACATCATTCTCTAATGATGTGATCCCATTAATCAAATGACAACTCATGTCTATGGTTAGGAAACATAACCGTCATTGATTCAACGAGCTAGTCAAGTAGAGGCAAACTAGTGACACTCTGTTTGTCTATGTATTCACACATGTACTAAGTTTCCGGTTAATACAATTCTAGCCTGAATAACAAACATTTATCATGATATAAGGAAATATAAATAACAACTTTATTATTGCCTCTAGGGCATATTTCCTTCAAATAGGAGGTAAATTCTTAACATCTTCAGCTTTAATACCTTTTTCTTTCATAGATTTCTTTACCTCTTGCATATCTTCAGGACTGAGAAATAGAATACCCCTTTTCTTCGGAGTTGGCTTATGAGTTGGTTCAGGAAGTGCCCAATCATTTTCATTACTCAACATATTATTCAATAGTAATTCAGCTTGATCAACAGTTCTTTCCCTGAAAACACAACTAGCACAACTATCCAGTTGGTCTCTAGAAGCATTGGTTAGTCCATTATAAAAGATATCAAGTATTTCATTTTTCTTGAGAGGATGATCAGGCAAAGCATTAAGTAATCGGAGAAGCCTCCCCCAAGATTGTGGGAGACTCTCTTCTTCAATTTGCATAAAATAATATATTTCTCTTAAGGCAGCTTGTTTCTTATGAGCGAGGAAATATTTAGCAGAGAAGTAATAAATCATATCCTGGGGACTGCGCACACAACCAGGATCAAGAGAATTAAACAATGTTTTAGCATCACCCTTTAATGAGAATGGAAATAACTTAAGGATATAATGGTAGCGAGTTTTCTCATCATTAGTAAACAGGGTGGCTATATCATTTAATTTAGTAAGATGTGCCACAACAGTTTCAGATTCATAGCCATAAAAAGGATCAGATTCAACCAAAGTAATTAACTCAGGATCGACAGAGAAATCATAATCCTTATCAGAAATACAGATAGGTGAAGTAGCAAAAGCATGGTCATATTTCATTCTACCATTCAAAGACTTTTCTTTCAGCTTAGCTAACAGTTTCTTAAGATCATATCTATCATTGCAAGCTAAGAAGTCTCTAGCAGTTTCTTCATCTATAACATAACCTTTAGGCACAACAGGCAATTCATATCTAGGGGAGAATCTTCATCATCACTTTCATCAATATTATCAGTTTCAATAATTTCATTCTCTCTAACCCTAGCAAGTTGTTCATCAAGAAATTCACCTAGTGGCATAGTATTATCAAGCATAGAAGTAGTTTCATTATAAGTATCATGCAAAGCAGAAGTGCATCATCAATAACATGCGACATATCAGAATGAATAGCAGGAGTAGGTGTCACAAGTTTACTCAAAACAAAAGGTGAATCAAGTGCGGAGCTAGATGGCAGTTCCTTACCTCCCCTCGTAGTTGAGGGAAAAAATTTGGTTTTTTTATCTTTCAAGTTCTTCATAGTAATCAACAGATATAAATCCCTAATGACTCAAAGAATAGAGTTATAATCCCTGGCAACGGCGCCAGAAAATAGTCTTGATAACCCACAAGTATAGGGGATCGCACCAGTTTTCGAGGGTAGAGTATTCAGCCCAAATTTATTGATTCGACACAAGGGGAGCCAAAGAATATTCTCAAGTATTAGCAGCTGAGTTGTCAATTCAACCACACCTGGAAAACTTAATATCTGCAGCAAAGTACTTAGTAGCAAAGTAGTATGGAAGTAACGGTAATGGTGGCAAAGGTAACAGTAACAGTAGCAGTTTTGTAGTAATTGTAACAGTGGCAACGGTAAAGTAACTAAGCAAAGATCAATATGTGAAAAGCTCGTAGGCATTGGATCAGTGATGGATAATTATGTCGGATGCGATTCCTCATGCAACAGTTATAACATAGGGTCACACAGAACTAGCTCCAGTTCATCAATGTAATGTAGGCATGTATTCCAAATATAGTCATACGTGCTTATGGAAAAGAACTTGCATGACATCTTTTGTCCTACCCTCCCATGGCAGCGGGGTCCTATTGGAAACTAAGGGATATTAAGGCCTCCTTTTAATAGAGTACCAGACCAAAGCATTAACACTTAGTGAATACATGAACTCCTCAAACTACGGTCATCACCGGTAAGTATCCCGATTATTGTCACTTCGGGGTTAACGGATCATAACATATAATAGGTGACTATAGACTTGCAATATAGGATCAAGAACTCACATATATTCATGAAAACATAATAGGTTCAGACCTGAAATCATGGCACTCGGGCCCTAGTGACAAGCATTAAGCATTGCAAAGTCATAGCAACATCAATCTCAGAACATAATGGATATTAGGGATCAAACCCTAACGAAACTAACTCGATTACATGATAAATCTCATCCAACCCATCACCGTCCAGCAAGCCTACGATGGAATTACTCACGCACGGCGGTGAGCATCATGAAATTGGTGATGGAGGACGGTTGATGATGATGATGATGATGATGATGATGGCGACGGATTCCCCTCTCCGGAGCGCCGAACGGACTCCAGATCAGCCCTCCCAACAGAGATTAGGGCTTGGCGGCGGCTCCGTATCGTAAAACACAATGAATCATTCTCTTTGATTTTTTTCTCCCCGAACGTGAATATATAGTGTTGGAGTTGAGGTCGGTGAAGCATCAGGGGGCCCACGAGGTAGGGGCGCACCCCAGGGGTGGGCGCGCCCCCCACCCTCGTGGACAGGGTGTGGGCCCCCTGACATTGATTCTTTCGCCAGTATTTTTTATATATTCCAACAATATTCTCCGTGAAGTTTCAGGTCATTCCGAAAACTTTTATTTCTGCACAAAAATAACACCATGGCAATTCTGCTGAAAACAGCGTTAGTCCGGGTTAGTTCCATTCAAATCATGCAAGTTAGAGTCCAAAATAAGGTCAAAAGTGTTTGAAAAAGTAGATACGATGGAGATGTATCAGCCACCACGACGCCAGACAACGTCGACCTCCTGCGCGTGTCCATCGCCACACATCTGACGCCAAGCCTCCACTGCTCCATGCTACCGAGAACCGTTGTCATGAATATGTAGAAATAAACACCGCTCCACCGAAGAAGCCATCCGCTGGTCCCTCGAGCCCGAGTGCAACTCCAAGAATGTCGCCCCCAAGGGGGTAACGACACATGAATGCCGCCGTCATCCGATCAGTTGATCTAGGGTTTCCCCCGGAGGTATTGGGTGGGGTTGGGAGCTTCACCTCGATGATGCCTTCATGAAGGAAACGATGGTAAGGGCATCGTCATCACCGGCTCCGGCCAATGACCGAAGACCAAGTTTTCACCCGGATCCGTCCCAAGAAATCCACCCGACAACCCGTGCACTGTCTCGACCGCCTTCAAAGCCCCAGTTCTAGCCGCATAGATCCGGCGACCAACCGCGACAGCAGTACCACCGTAGGAGCCCTGGCGTACCGGCCACTGCCTGAATGCGCCACCACTGGATCCTGGGAGGAGGGCTCCCACCCCACCTCGCCAAACCGCGAGAGCCACCAAGATGGATCCCGCACGCTCATCGTCGTCTCTTATCTGAACCAATCCGCGACAAAACCACGAGTTCGGCGATGCAGATCCGCCTTGGATAGGGACAACACCACGCCATGCCGCCGCGGGAAGCCCGAGCTTCACCCGCCGCCACCTTCCAGGGCCGCCGCCCCGGGATCCAGCCGCCGCCGATAGGCCAGGCCGCCGGCCACCGCGACTAAGGCCGCCAAGACCCCGCTAGCCCATCGAACGGCTGGCGCCACCAGATCTTCTTCGGAGTCCAGCACCACGCCGCCGCCTTGCGTCGTCGCCTAAGATGCCGTGCCGTCGTGACGCAGATCGGGGGAAAAGCGCCCCGACGCCATGGGTGACCCGCCTCACCGATCTGGTGCGGGAGGGAAGAGAAGAGAGCCTCCGCCGCCGCCATCAGCCGCCTGGGGCTTCGCCCAGCGACCTCCTCTAGCGGCAGCAGAGGGGAAGGGGAGGATGGACGTGCCCGGCGGTGGGGGCTAGGGTTTCCACCCGAGCCGCCCTAGCGGGAGGGCGACGCGGGGCGTGTTGATTTTCCAACTTATGTGTGTATCAATTTCAATACAAAATACGTACCCTATCATACAGATGACCGCCTGCATAGAATTCTAGAACAAGATTATCTGACACGGCAAAACACACACACACACACGAGCCAAATATATATAATCATATTTAGATATATCAGGCGTGCTACTCTCCAGGTATAGAGTAAAAAATCCATTGCCGATGACACTTGCAATTATTTATCAACTGTACGGGCATTACCTGATGAACTGATCCGAGTACATTACAAACAAGCAAGAGAAACAACTTCACACCGGAAAAGCGTATGCCACACAAACAACACCGCGACGCGATCTGCGCATCTTCCTGTGGCTACTTGCCCTGGTCCTGTACGTTGGCATACCCTGGACATGGAGCAGCGTGAGAAGGAGGGACAGGAGCAGGCGGCGGCGGTGGCGGCGGTGGATAGCTGCCAACCGGCGCCGGCGCCGGCTCCGGCACCCGAGAACGGCGAGGAAGCTTCTTGCCGCAGCAGCTGAGCCGAAAATCGCAGGACACGCCAATGCAAGAGAGCCTGCCAGATGTGTTCCCCATCTATATGTCCTCCCCGTATGTACGTACAGTATATGATGATGGTAATTGCTCTCTCCCTCTCTCTGGTCCCGTCGCTATATATGGATGCCAAAATCAAAGATTAATGCAAGATAATAATACGAAGGCAGCATCACATTCTCTCGTCACTCAAAGCACGAAACTCCCAAGCGCTTGGGTTGGCGAGTTGGGCAGAACAAAAGGTGTTCTTCGGCTCAAAAAAAAAGGTGCTCTTTTACCAAAAATTATAAAAACACAGTAGGGAGAAATCCCTCCAGATTCCCTCGAAATCAAAAAAAAGGTGGCACTCGAGTTGAATATAATACCATCCATGTGAACTGAATGTGGTTCCAGATCCTACTTCTCTGTCCCAAAATAAGTGTCGCTGATTTAACTAATACAGTCTCGGTCTTAAATTACTTGACGATTTGTCTAGACATAGATGTATCTTTTTTTGCGAGTTTAGACATAGATGTATCTAACACAATTGTTGGACGCCGGGTGGCGGTCCGTGCGGTCGGCTCTGCGACGAGCAACGTTGCGGTGGCGGTGCTGCTTCTCCTTGGTTGCGTGGGCAGCGAGGAGTGAGGCAGAGGGAATCCTGGAGGTGGCGGTGCTTCGGCAGTGTAATACATTCAGGTTTGAGGGGTTGAGGAATCGCACGCACATGAGGGTGCGGCCAGTCTGTTTATATATATCAAGGGGCTGTTACAATTACAGGATATGTAAGGAAAGTCTAATCCTAGTTGTATACAATACGGAATCTAACACCCTCCCTCAATCTTAACCGGTGTCAAGAAGGTTGAGATTGCACCGACAGACTTCAAACAAGGGAAGTGGCAGTGGCTTGGTAAAGACGTCAGCAAGTTGATCCTTAGAAAAGATGAACTTGATTTGTAATAACTTCTATGCAACACGCTCCCTCATAAAATGGAAATCAACTTCAATATGCTTCGTCCGTGCATGGAAGACAGGATTAGATGAGAGATATGTGGCTCCAATATTGTCACACCAGAGAACCGGATGCATGTTTTGAGGAACACCCAACTCTCGTAGCAAGGATTGTACCCAAATAAGTTCGGCAGTAGCATTAGCTACAGCCTTGTACTCAGCTTATGTACTACTCCGAGAGACAGTGTGTTGCTTCTGAGCATTCCAGGCGATCAAATTCGAACCAAAAAACACAGCATATCCCCCCGTGGATCGCCTATCATCAGGGCTTCCTGCCCAGTCTGCATCAGAGAAAGCAGACAATAGCATAGAAGATGCAGGCCGAAGATGAAGACCAAATGATGCAGTAAGACGAACATAACGCAGTATGCGTTTAACTGCAGACCAGTGGGTATCACGAGGTGAATGAAGATATTGGCAGACAAGGTTAACTGCAAAGGAAATACTTGGTCGAGTGATGGTGAGGTATTGCAATCCACCAACAATACTGCGATACTCAGCAGCGTCATCGGCACCAAGGAGCACACCAGCATCAGCAGAAAGCTTTTCAGTCACAGACATGGGTGTAGAGACAGGCTTACACTTTAACATCCCAGCACGTCGAAGGAGATCCAGGGAATATTTTTCTGAGTGAGAGAGAGAGAGACCATCAGCAGTATGTGTAACCTCCAGACCCAAAAAATAGTGAAGCGGACCAAGATCCTTCACAGCAAAGTCATGTCGAAGATTTACTATCAGTCGGTCGGCAGCAACAGACGAAGAACCGATGAGAATAATATCATCGACATAAACCAATAGATACATAGTGACCTTAGGGCACTGGAGAAGAAACAAAGACGTGTCTGCAGTAGATGGAACAAAACCATGTGACCGAAGAGCAGATCCAAGACGAGCATGCCAGGCACGGGGAGCCTGTTTGAGACCATAAATTGCCTTGACCAACCGACAAAGATGATGAGGCCTATCAATATCAATAAACCCAGGGGGTTGCCGCATGTAAACCTCTTCCTCTAATACACCATGAAGAAATGCATTCTGAACATCCAACTGACGAAGAGACCAACCACGAGTAACTGCCAATGAAAGAAGAAGACGTATGGTGGTAGGCTTGATAACAGGACTGAAAGTGTCTTCATAATCAAGACCATAGCGTTGCTTAAAACCTCTGGCAACCAGACGAGCCTTATAGCGTTCAACCGATCCATCAGCATGCTTCTTGACCTTAAAAACCCATTTAGAGTCAATCACATTTACTCCTGAGATAGGAGGCACAAGTGTCCAAGTCTTATTTTGCTGCAGTGCAAAAGATTCTTGTTCCATGGCAGCTCTCTAGTGAGGTATTCCCATTGCTGTCTGAAAATGTGTCGGCTCAGACGTCGGATCAGAAATTTTGTGCACCATACAGGCAGCTAGCCATGCAACGGTACCATCTGTTCGTTGCTTTGGTTGAAAAACACCACTCTGGCTACGTGTGTGCACATGTTGAGGAGCAACCACAGGTTGTGGCGGAACCGGAGATGGAGTAGGAGCAGGCGATCCCGATCCAGGAGACTCCAACACCGGCGAGGTCACTTATGGGTGTAACGCCCTCGATGCGGCTGCCCTCGATGCGGCTATATCTCCCACGTGTCGAAGCACGACTTAGAGGCATAACCGCATTGAAAGCAATGTCGCAAGTGAGGTAATCTTCACACAACCCATGTAATACATAAGGGAAAGAGATACATAGTTGGCTTACAATCGCCACTTCACACAATTACATGAATAAAGCATTACATCATCCAGATACAATCAAGGTCCGACTACGGAACCAAAATAAAAGAAGACTACCCCAAAAGCTACACAGATCCCCGATCGTCCCGACTGGGCTCCACTACTGATCAACTAGAACGAAACAACACAAAGGACAAGATCTTCATCGAGCTCCTCCTTGAGCTTGGTTGCGTCACCTGCTCGGTAACATCGGCACCTGCAAACTGGTTTTGGAAGTATCTGTGAGTCACGGGGACTCAGCAATCTCACACCCTCGCGATCAAGACTATTTAAGCTTATAGGTAAGGGTAAAAGGTATGAGGTGGAGCTGCAGCAAGCGACTAGCATATATGGTGGCTAACATACGCAAATGAGAGCGAGAAGAGAAGGCAAAGCACTGAGAAACTATGATCAAGAAGTGATCCTAGAACAACCTACGTCAAGCATAACTCCAACACCGTGTTCACTTCCCGGACTCCGCCGAGAAGAGACCATCACGGTTACACACGCGGTTGATGTATTTTAATTAAGGTCAACTTCAGGTTTTCTACAACCGGACATTAACAAATTCCCATCTGCCCATAACCGCGGGCACGGCTTTCGAAAGTTCAAATCCCTGCAGGGGTGTCCCAACTTAGCCCATCACAAGCTCTCACGGTCAACGAAGGATATTCCTTCTCCCAAGACAATCCGATCAGGCTCGGCATCCGGTTACAAGACATCCTCGACAATGGTAAAACAAGTCCAGCAAGACCACCCGCTGTGCCGACAAATCCCGATAGGAGCTGCACATATCTCGTTCTCAGGGCACACCGGATAAGCTAAGCGTACGGGAGCCAACGTAACCCAAGTTGCCAAGGGACGGCCCCGCACGGTGCTCTGGGTTGGACCAACACTCAGAAGCACTGGCCCGGGGGTTAAAATAAAGATGACCCTTGGGCTGGCCGACCCAAGGGAAAGAAAAGGCTAGGTGGCGAATGGTAAAACCAAGGTTGGGCCTTGCTGGAGGAGTTTTATTCAAGGCGAACTGTCAAGGGGTTCCCATTATAACCCAACCGCGTAAGGAACGCAAAATCCAGGAACATAACACCGATATGACGGAAACTAGGGCGGCAAGAGTGGAACAAAACACCAGGCATAAGGCCGAGCCTTCCACCCTTTACCAAGTATATAGATGCATTAATATAATAAGAGATATTGTGATATCCCAACAAAAATATCCATGTTCCAACAAGGAACAAACTCCAATCTTCACCTGCAACTAACAACGCTATAAGAGGGGCTGAGCAAAGCGATAACATAGCCAAACAACGGTTTGCTAGGACAAGGTGGGTTAGAGGCTTGGCTTAACAATATGGGAGGCATGATAAGCAAGTGGTAGGTATCGCAGCATAGGCATAGCAAAAGAGCGAGCATCTAGCAAGCAAATATAGAAGTGATTTCGAGGGTATGGTCATCTTGCCTGAGATCTTGCAAGGAAGAAGAACGAGTCCATGAAGAAGACAAACGGACGTAGACGAATGGGTCCTCACAAACGACATTACGAACCAACCCGAAGAAGCAACACCGGAAAGAAGCACACAACATAGTAAACAACCAACACATGAACATGGTATGATATGCGGGATGCGGTATGCGTGCATATGCATGATTTGGACAGGAATGATTGAACCTGGCCTCAACTTGGAAATCCAAGAGTGCCACTGGAAAGATGAGGTGATTTCGGTTGAAATTATATAAAGATCACCGGAAATCGGATGCACGGTTTGGAAATGGCAAGCAAAACAAATATGGCACCGGTCTGCGATAAACAGCAAGTAGCCATCTAAATGCATCAAGATAAATATGCTACAGCACTCAAACATGGCAACAAAATACATGGCAGGGATCCACTCATGATGCTTGACAAAAGATGAACACTGAGCTACGGCTAATTCACTCATTAACAGGTTCAAACAAGCATGGCAAAAGAGCAAATGATAACAGGTTTCAGACTTAGTGAAATTAACACAAGTCTGGAATTTATCATCAGGAGCACACTTTAGAGCATGAAAACTACATGCTACAGGAACTATCATGGCAAAAGGCATGGCATGAAGCTACTCAAAGCACTTAACAAAAGTCCCTTAGTGACCTTGAGCCAAAAGGGATCAGAAAATACAATTAGAGAATACAATTGCAAGCATGTGAACATGGCAAAAACATAAACAGATTCAGACTTAGTGAAAAACTGGAGCATGCAAATCAATTAACGAGTAGGCATGTTTACGAGCTCGATGCACTCACTACAAAGCATGGCATGACAAACTAAGCATACACCCATCAAGAAGACATGGCGTAGAAGCTAGACATGGTAAGAACAACAACATAGCATGCACAGATCAATAGCAACAACCTCGGCAAAATCACTAAACAAGTTAACAATCTGCCAGGAACATTTTATAGCAAAAGTAGAGCTCGATTGACTCAAGCTAGGGTGCTCCATAATTGCAAACAAAGACATGGATGGATAGAGCACCACAATATTAACAAAACATCCTTACTGATCATCCTCAAAAGAGGCACGGATCACTAGGAAACAACATGAACATATGGCATAACAATAAAAACAGGACAAGGACTTAGAGAAATTCTAAGTCCCTGAAATCAGCATTACCGATTACGCTACTTTGCATGCTTGTGCTAGTCACCACATAGATCACAAAAAAACATGGCATACACCCTTATAAAGATGGTATGGCATATTACAAAACACATACAGAGCTCAGGGTCATAGCATGCACACATTAATCATGGCAAAAATGACAAAATGCCATTTGCTGAAACAGATGTGACAAATTCATCACGTAGCCCTCTTCCAACACCATTTTGGGCATCAAGATGAGCTCAAATGAAAATGATGCAATGGGATGAAATGATGTACTCGTCGAGATAAACATTTTGATATGCTACACGCACGAATCGGAGCTACGATGAGGGAGTTATGATGCGATGAAAATGCATAAAAATTACTGGGATAAAATGACTTGGAGGAAAATATTAGGTCAACCTCCTTTGGCCGGATCTGGATCTGGGCATGTGAACCGAGGTTCGTCGGCCTTCCTGTTCGCTGGAGACAGGGACGCGGCCGGAGTTGACATCGCGGTGGCCAGCCGGGAAGAGGAGGACAGAGAGGAGAGGTTCGTCGGAGTAGCACCGGGGGCGTACCCGGCGAACCAAGGCGGCGGCGCCGCTCAGATTCGGGCGGAGGAGCAGCTAGCAGCGGCGGAAAGCAAAAGGCGGCGGAGCGCCGGTGATGCACGGCGGCGGCGGAGCTGCGCGGCAGAGCGGGAGGGAGCTGGGCGGCGGGGACTTGCGGCGCTGGCGAGACGGGCCCCGCGGGCCCGATCCAGGCCGCGCGGGCCGGCGGCGGGGCTGAGGAGAGAGAGGGTGGCGGGAGGCGAGGTGTCGCGCTGTGATTCGTCGGAGGCGGCGGCGGACGCGTCCAGCGACGGTCGGACATGTCCGGCTTCGGGAGGAGGACGAAGTTAGGGTTTTATCCGCGATTTTTTGGGGAGGGGATCACATATTTATAGGTAGAGGGAGCTTAGAGTGTCCAATTGATGTGCGGTTTTCGGCCACATGATCGTGATCGAACGACCGAGATGATGGAGAGGTCTTAGGTGGGTTTTGGGCCACTTTGGAGGGGTGTTGGGCTGCAACACAAACGAGGCCTTTTCGGTCCCTCGGTTAACCGTTGGAGTATCAAACGAAGTCCAAATGGCACGAAACTTGACAGGCGGTCTACCGATAGTAAACCAAGGCCGCATGACAAGTCTCGGTCCAATCCGAAAACATTTAACACCCGCACATGAAAAGAGGTAAAAGGAGACGCCGGATGACATAGGAGCGCCGGATTCCAAAACGGACAACGGGGAAAATGCTCGGATGCATGAGACGAACATGTATGCAAATGCAATGCGCATGATGACATGATATGCAATGCATGACACGCAAACAATGACAATGCAACAACAGCAAATAACTAGACGACACCTGGCACATCGGTCTCGGGGCATTACACTGGACCAACATCTGCATGGCGTACTGATAACCCACAAGTATAGGGGATCGCAACAGTTTTCGAGGGTAGAGTATTCAACCCAAATTTATTGATTCGACACAAGGGGAGCCAAAGAATATTCTCAAGTATTAGCAGCTGAGTTGTCAATTCAACCACACCTGGAAACTTAATATCTGCAGCAAAGTGTTTAGTAGCAAAGTAATATGATAGTGGTGATAACGGTAGCAAAAGGTAACAGTAGTAAAAGTAATGTTTTTGGTATTTTGTAGTGATGATAGCAATAGCAACTGAAAAGTAAATAAGTGAAGAACAATATATGGAAAGCTCGTAGGCAATGGATCAGTGATGGAGAATTATGCCGGATGCGGTTCATCATGTAACAGTCATAACCTAGGGTGACACAGAACTAGCTCCAGTTCATTGATATAATGTAGGCATGTATTCCGAATATAGTCATACATGCTTATGGAAAAGAACTTGCATGACATCTTTTGTCCTACCCTCCCGTGGCAGCGGGGTCCTTACGGAAACTAAGGGATATTAAGGCCTCCTTTTAATAGAGAACCGGAACAAAGCATTAACACATAGTGAATACATGAACTCCTCAAACTACGGTCATCACTGGTAAGTATCCCGATTATTGTCACTTCGGGGGTAACGGATCATAACACATAATAGGTGACTATAGACTTGCAAGATAGGATCAAGAACACTCATATATTGATGAAAACATAATAGGTTCAGATCTGAAATCATGGCACTCGGGCCCTATTGACAAGCATTAAGCATAGCAAAGTCATAGCAACATCAATCTCAGAACATAGTGGACACTAGGGATCAAAGCCTAACAAAACTAACTCGATTACATGATAGATCTCATCCAACCCATCACCGTCCAGCAAGCCTACGATGGAATTACTCATGCACGGCGGTGAGCATCATGAAATTGGTGATGGAGGATGGTTGATGATGACGATGGCGACAGATTCCCCTCTCCGGAGCCCCGAACGGACTCCAGGTCAGCCCTCCCGAGAGGTTTTAGGGCTTGGCGGCGGCTCCGTATCGTAAAACGCGATGATTTCTTCTCTCTGATTTTTTATCATCGAAACTCAATATATGGAGGTGGAGTTGGAGTCGGAGAGGCAACAGGGGGCCCACGAGGTAGGGGGGGCGCGCCCTAGGGGGGCAGGCACGCCCCCCACCCTCATGGCAAGACGGTGGGGCCCCCTGGCCTTCATCTTTGGCAGGTATTTTTCTTATTTTCTGAAAAGTGACTCCGTGAAGTTTTAGTTCATTCCGAGAACGTTTGCTCCTGCACATAAATAACACCATGGTAATTCTGCTGAAAACATCGTCGGTCCGGGTTAGTTCCATTCAAATCATGCAAGTTAGAGTCCAAAACAAGGGCAAAAGTGTTTGGAAAAGTAGATACGTTGGAGACGTATCAACTCCCCCAAGCTTAAACCTTTGCTTGTCCTCAAGCAATTCAGTTGACAAACTGAAAGTGATAAAGAAAAACTTTTACAAACTGTGTTTGCTCTTGTTGTTGTAAATATGTAAAGCCAGCATTCAAGTTTTCAGCAAAGATTATAACTAACCACATTTGCAATAACGCATAGGTCTCAAGTTTACTCATATAAATAGCATACACTACAAAAAAATACACTTCCGTGATGATACGTGTTTGTCAGAGTAGGTCGCTTTTTTTGTCATGCATGTACATCCATGACAAATTTATGACAGAATCAAGATAGTCATACATGTGATGTCGTAGAAGTGTTCCATGACATTACCAAAATTATCATCACGGAAGTGTCCACTTCCATGACGATAAATCGCGCGTCACAGAAGTGCTTTCGTCAAGGGTGACTGACACGTGGCATCCACCATAACGGAACGCCGTTAAGCTATCGGGTCGGGTTTTGGATCTGATAACCCGTTAACAGCCCCGACCAATGGGGATTTTCCACGTGTAAAATCATCATTGGCTAGAGGAAACACGTGTTAGCTCGTCAGTGGATCAGATAGGCGCCTATAATATGTCAACACGTGGCACGGCCCAACAGTGGCCCATTTAGCTTACAAAGCCGCCCATTTGACTTGGTCAAAAGTTAACGGGCTGGCCCATGAAAAGCATGTTAATGGTCTCTTCGCAAATAGCCCATTTTATGGCTCGTTAACTCAGGGCCCGTTAGGCCCTAAAGGAAATCGGCCCAACAACGCCATGTGGGCCGTCCAATATAATACCAGCCCATTTCACTTTCGGCCCATGTATGGCCCACGACGTCTTTCGGCCCATATGAGGCCTTCGTATCTTTTGGCCCATTACAAGCCCACGGTGACTCTAGCCCATAATGAATAGTAATTTTCTTTATACCCGTTAACGGCCCGTGATTTACATGGGCCGTTTCCAGCCTGTGTTAGCTTTCAGCCTATTGACGGCCCATATGTTCTTGGGCTCCTTTTCAGCCCTTGATTACTTCTGTCCTGTTACTGGCATGTTCCCCTAATGGGCCAAATTCGGCCCATGGCAAGAGTCGGCCCGTTACTGGCCTGTTCCACTAATGGGCCAAATTCGGCCCATGGCAAGAGTCGGCCCGTTACTGGCCTATTACCCTAATGGGCCAAATTCGGCCCATGGCAAGAGTCGGCCCATTTCTGGCCTGTTAACCCGTTGCGCCGTTTCTGGCCCGTCCTATATTCTGGCCCATTAACGACTCGTTATGCCTGTGACAGAATTAAGCCTTTGCTGTCCTACGGCCTGTTAACGGCCTGTTACCGTGTTGGGCCGACACCAATTACGCCCGATTATGGCCCATGTAGACCCATTTATCTGACGGCCCGAGGCCCATCGATTACAGGCCCATTTATCGACGGCCCGTAGGAGACCCATGGATCCTACGGCCCGTATATGGCCCATGGTAGTTGCGGCCACTAGCAAACCAGGGAAAAAGAAGACTAGGAAATAAATAAGGCCGAAACTAACGTTGGGCTATTAAGGCGATTGCATAGATTACATCCACTCGGCATCAAAGATCGCCACCAGTGCAAATATAGGGAACACCCTGCACTATACAAAAATGGCTTGCTGTTTTCTTCAGGCGATGGCTGCACGTTAAGAATAAATTTTGTATCGCACCAAAACAAATTACAACTATATAACAAAAGGAAGGTTGGCATAAAACTTAACAGTCTAGCAGATAAATGCATCACCAGAAGTTCAGAAGCTCAGTTCATTTGACCTGACTGTTACATTTTCATGTTGTATTGTCTGATGGAGCACCGTAACCCTCGCCTTCATTTCCCCTAGGCTCCTGAACAACATAGCAAATGTCTGATAGTCTGGTTTCAAAACCATGCATATCTTGACGACATTGAGCAATGTTTCTCCTTGTTTCACAAAGGGTCTCTGTTAGGGAATGGACTTGTGTCTGGAGCGCAGATACAACATTGCTTTGAGCTTGCATATCTTGATCATGAGGTAGTTTGGATGATATTGCCTTAACAACCAACCCAGTATTACGCAGGAACATGCTTTTGGCACTGTTAGTGGACAGGTACTGACCCACTGCAGCAAGAGCTGACATTGCGGTTATAGTTGCCTCGCCACCTTCAGAAAGTGGCGGTTCCACCATTTTTTCCATAGCTCGCTGAAAAGTTGAGGTTTTACATTAGTAGTACCAGAACAGAAGATATTAAGGAGGCAGCAAAACCAAACAAAATAGCTTTGGTCTATATACAGAACTTATTCTGGTGAACCCATGTAAAATATTAGTTGTATTTTATTGCAAAGTACATAATAAAACCAGGTTCCAAACATATGACCATGTACCATCACTAATGTATTGTCTATTTCTTCACATTGTATTGAGGGCTAAGGATAAAGAGACAAAGTTTATAATACAGTAAGCATAGTATGACGTCATTCATATCACAAAACAACTGAGAACAGACAAACACGCAATTGTAATGTTGTGTGGGCAAGTCCAGCACGGAACTAGATTACGGGTCAAGATCAAAGGAACATCACTCCTCTCTTTTAAACCTTGTAAGGTGCAATGATACGCTAAGACAATTGTGTATAAAATTGAAAAGAGTAATAGACATTGGCTGCAAACCATGCAGTTCAAGGCACAAGTCAGAGTAAGTAGTAGTTAAAAGGCATGAGGATTAAGGACTTACAATAGCGGCTTTGACTGGTGTAGTCATGCCCTTCTTCTTGCTGGTGTGACAGTCCTTGAAGATTTCCACAGCATTTGGTTCAGGTACTTTTTGGTCCTTGCGGGCTTTCCTCTGCATTTGGAACAAGTCAATATAGATCTGATAATATGGTACAGCGAAAAGAGTGAAAAAGCAGCTAATTACAAGAGCCTCGCAGCGTGCAATATAGCTACGAGATCTTGTCGTCTGTTGGAATTTCACTTTCGTACGGTTGGCCTTATTCTTTGAATAGTTCACCTACAAGAAGATAGATTTGTGTGGCACATGTGTAAATAGGACTTCAACATGTGATCTGATGACATATATATAATGTACCTGATACTTTGGATCAGACCAGTGTTTAACGAGGCCTCTCCAGTCTTCATCAGATATATTTTCCACTAGAGATGTTTGGGCAAGTTCACTGTTAGCCTTGCCTTCAAAGTGAGTTTTCCTCAAGTTATACCGATACTGTCGCACAGCAGACTTGAAAACATGGGTGCAAGCTTGTCTGGTTGCATCATCTTGGCTATCCAACTTGAACCTCATCTATTGAAAATTATGGGAGTCTCATTATCAACAACCTAGAAAGTATTGGACAGAGCAAGACGATATTACTAGTTTCCATACATAACCATACTTACAGATAAATGGTCGAGGAAGATGTTGAACTGGGTTTCGTCTTTACCATTCTTGTACTGAATCCATGTTGGGAGGATACGTACATGACACCTAACAGCAACCGCTGACTCTGTAGCATCACGTGGCCTTTTTAAACCTGCCTCAAAACGGATCTACATTCTTCCTCCTCTAGATTTAGTTAACCTATCAAACATTATCCCTGATGTTTGTTTCCTCTTGCGCCTAGGTGCTAGTCCAATAACAAACATAGGAAGTGTTAGTGTACATCAAACTGTGAGACTACATATAAAGAAGCATGCAACTATAACTTGACTCCAGCAACTACCTTCTTGCTGTTGAAGCTCACAAGGTTCATCTGATATTGCCAACTCGTCTTGTGTCAAGAGTGCTTGGAAAGTAGTGTCAGGTGGCAAGGGAGCTTGGAAACATGCTGCTAGCTCAGTTGACGCACGAGTACGTCGTGCATCTGGTAGTACTGTGGTAGGTGTTGCAAGAACTAGGGCTGTCTCTGCTTGTTTGGTGGCAGCTATTTGTTTCTGTTTGTCTTTTTTTGCAACTCGTGTAGCATGGGATGCCGTGTTTGTAGAATTTTCTACTGGACTTTGACCTTCTATTGCACCATCCATACCAGCAGAATCTGCAGGATTCATCCGCTTCTCATTCCCTGACATTCTGTGTTTCTTCCTCTTTCTCTGTGCCATGTTAAGTCAAGCCGACAAGAAAAATGAATAACAATTTAGTTCTTCAGAACAAATTGATGCGTGATGCAGACGAACTGAACTTTGATGTTAGACAACCACACGATAGGAGGATGTAATATGTATGAAAAACAGGACGGAAGAGATAACTAGAACTATGATGTGTAAACTAAGAAGAAGACATTTCACCAAATTAGAAGCAATGCAATGGAAGATAGACACCATATGAAATATGCTACAAATATCGCTCTGCCAAGTTAACAGTGTCTCATCATAAATGGCATTTAAACAAATGTGAAGTAGTACAAGAAATAAATCATATGCAAGATGCAAACAACATCACACTACCATGTTAGAGGTCTCTCGTCATTAGTGCCATTGCATATTCACAGCATTGCATATTCACAGCTTATGATGTGTAAACTAAGGAGAAGGCATTTCAACAAATTAGAAGCAATGAAAGCTAGACACCATATGAAAGATGCAACGAATATCACTCTACCAAGTTAAAACTGTCTCATCATAAGTGCCATTTCAACAAATTAGTAATACAAGCTAGAAAAGAATGTGAGATGTAACCTATATCACACTCCGAAGTCAAACGTGTCTTATGATAAGTGATTGTTGCAGGTTACACAATAGTAGTAATTTGATGTAAGAACATGGTGTGATAGACAGATATTGTATGTTCTAGAAACAGGACACGTGTCTTATTCAAGTATAATGTGTAAAGTAAGCAGATGGAATTCAACAAAATTAGAAGCAATACAAGCTAGACATCACACATAACATGCAACCACATATAACAGTGCCAAGTTAGAGGGAGCACCGGTGATGCTGCACTAGGGGAGATGTGCTCATCATAAACACAGGTTTGTTGAGTGTCTATGCATGTGTTGTCTTGGAAATCATCTTGGGGGTGTGGAGGAGTAGAAACTATAGAGGCCCTCCGTTCGGAAGGAGCACCTTTATCCGCTGCCTGCTAACTTCCTTCCGCTTTATTGATTTTGAATTGTCAAGTAAAACCGACAAGAAAAAGAAATAAAATTCTCTCTTCATAACTCATTCATGCATGATACTGACAATCACTACTTTGATGTAAGGCAAACACATGATACCAGGATGGAATATGTACGAAAAACAGGATGGCATGGCATGTTCACAACTGTTTATGTAAACTAAGCAGAAACCATTCCAGCAAATAAGAAGCAATGCAAGCTAGACACCACATGAAAGATGCAACCAATATGACTCTGCCAAGTTAAAAGCGTCCCATCATAAATGGAATTTCAACAAATTAGAAGCAGCGCATGCTATAAATCATATGAAAGATGCAACTAACATCGCACTGCATATACTAAAGGTGTCTCGTCATGTTGATTGATGCGGGATACAAAAAAACAATAGTTTTATGTAAGGACATGCTTAATAGACAGATGTACTATGTACTAAATACAGGAAGGCATGTCACATTAACAGGTATAATGTATAAGCTAAGCAGACTAGCATATGCAGTATAACCAGATTGGAAGAATTACAATCTAGACACCATATGCAACATGCAACCACATATCACGCTGCCAAGTTAGAGCAAGCACCTGCGATGCTAGTGTAGGGGAAATGTTGTAATCAACTACAGAGCTACGTTCACTATCTTCATCTAGCATTTATGTTTCTTGAGAATCATGTCGGGAGGCTGACGCTGCATTCTTTAAATGAGGAGTAGTCCCCTTGCCTGCCTGCCTTGTCATAAGTGATTGATGAGGGATACACAAGAACATTAGTTTGATGTAAGAACATGGTTAATACACAGATGTACTAGTATGTACCAAAAACAGAAAGGAATGTCATATTCGAAGGTATAATGTGTAACAAAGCAGATGCAATTTAACCAAATTGGAAGCAATACAAGCTAGACATCCGGCTGGAGTGGTGAGCATGATCATCTAGGACTTGAGAGCCTGGTGGGAGGCGGGCTGCTTCACCACCATCGCAGCTTTTTAGTTGGCTTCCAGGTGATGTCTATCTTTGCTGGGCTTGTCACTGGCTCGGCCAGTGCCCTGACTAGCTATTTGTCTTCTGGTGCTCACGGGATGGTGGTTCATGTAAAAAAATATCTTTCCTTATCTTACGGACTTCGTCCTTTCGAATACAAGCTAGACAACATATGGAACATGCAACCACATATGACACCGTGAAGTTAAAGCAAGCACCTGGGATGGTGGTTCATTGCGAGCGAGGTCATCAACTCCAGAGCTATGTTCCCCGTCTCCATCTGCTGACACTACACCCTTTAAAGCGTTCAAACGTGTCTTGCCTAGCCGCACACCAAACTGGAGCGACTTCTCTCTTTTCTTTTTGGCTTCTGTCATGGCAGCAGAGTCTGAAATACCCTTGCATAAAAACACAACAGTGAGAGTAAGGGTGAAGTGTGTGCAGAACTAGTGCACTGTAAAAATAGCAGATAGCAGGTGGCTGAAAAATAAATGACAGGAGACATATGATAGCTCTACAACATTACATGGCAAACAAAATTAGATTCTACTCTGTATGATTTTGTAATATATGAGCACAGGAAATGCAGGTACTCCTCCAGCAGACCACCACATGTGGTCATATCTAAGATAACAGTCGACTGGAAATAAATAGGTCAGTCGATTTTTTTAATGAACCATCCGATCTATAAGGAACGGGTAGATGGCCTTCGTCTACCTCCCGCCAGTCATTGTTGACGATCTTTCTCGAACCGCCAGCGACCACCAGCCCAGACCCCTGCCTCCGCCGCCCCGCCCTCCCATCGAACTCACACCACCGCCGTGCTTGGCAGCGCCCCCAGGCCATCCCTTTAATCCCGGCCGACCTCCAGATCGGGCGCCAGTAGCTATAGGCCGCACACGCCCCTAAGATAAACACCAAGGCGCTGCTTCCCCGGTGTAATAGGCGTACTAGCGCCTATTACGCTGGGGAATGCTTCCATTAATTGGGAATCAAGTGGCCAGAAATTGAAATTCAGGGGGGCGACGGACCTCTAGCTAAGGTGAAATAGTATATGAGGAGAAACCTTGTGCATCGCGAGTTACTAGGAACATCTAGTATCAAGAAGAAGTGGTCAACTAGTGTCTTCTATGGGATGAATACCGTGCAAGTAGAGACGTAAGATTTGCACGAATAAGGGAAGAGGAGTACCTTTTTCGGTTGCCGGTGTGGTCACCTCCACAAGTCGCGCCGATTTTCTTCTTTTTACCGGGGAAACCGATGTTCTAGAGGGTGCAGGCTTGGACAAACCCATGGCCAAATTGTTGACTGTGTTGCCGTGGCCGTATGTCGGCGGAGGGGAAGCAGATCCGAGGCGGTGAAGGAGGGCGTAGCAGGAACAGCTCCGGTGCGGTGGAGGGTGGCAAAGTTGGAGCGGCAGCGGTGAGGCGCAGGACGGCGTGGTTGAACTGGCTCGGGTACGGACGGCTCGGCCTCGGCTTCAACTACTAGCCGTGGAGGGCGTTGCGGTTGAGGTTGCGGTGGACGACGACGTCGGGGTATCGGCTCCGGCGTGATGGAGGAGGGCGACGGTTGATGGGTGGGATGGGGTGGCGGACGGAGGACGCCGGGGTTTCGCGGCTGGTGGAGAGGTAGTTTTGGCGCCCACGGAGTACGAATGGGGAATCAGACAGGTGGGGGGAACCATGTTTCGTTCAGGGACGCGCTTGTTTTTGGCTTTTTTGAACAGAAGATGGGACACGCTTGTTTGAAATTTGGGGAAAGTACAAACTCTGCCCCCCTCTTAAATTTCGGACCTACTGCGGGTCGGGGGGTAGGATGGTAATCCCAGGTGTCCCAAATAGTGGGCGGGAGCGATTTCGGCCACGCGCATGTGTGCTTAGGCGGCCATTCTGTATGAATGTTTTTCGGATGCGGTTGCGTGGCGTCTAGATGAAGCTACAAACCTACCCCGGTTTAGACCTTTGGACGTCGGGCCGATAGGTTTCACGGGTTGGAATTATTAGAAAAGTAATTTCCTTGTACTACCAAACATTGGTCTCACGCGGTTTTGGGCGAGTAGAGGCTCTTTTGGCGCTTCGTTCGAAATTTTGAAACACAAGCATTCACGTTTAGAGTACTCTTGAACTATGAGGATTGACCTAAATATACAACGTTATATTTGACCTTGTATGTTTGAAAACCTCATTAAATTATCCGCTTCTTTTTGAATTTTTGACACTTGAAAATCCTATAACTATGATTATTTTGGAATGGAGGAGCTAAATTTGAATCTATTTTGTACACGACTACATATGCTATTATGTACAAAATCAGAGCAAAGATTGGTGCCCCCATAATTTAGGTATGGTTTACAAATGCCATGATATCAAATTCAAATAATTGAATGGACTTCATGTTGAATTCAATTTTTTTAAACCACCTTAAGTTGAATTCAAATGTATGCTAGTTCATAGGTAGTAGCTATTTATAATGTCCATTGTGTAACTTTCATATGTATAATGTGCTTTACACACACAACATGAACTATACTCACGTTTATATTCGATTGCTAAAGCGATGCATTGTCTGGAGTTCAAAATACTAACTATGTGGATCAATTGTGTCGAATAATAACATAGACATGCTCAAATTCGATAGAATCTAGATGTCTAATGGATCAATGACCGTTCCTTACGCGAATTGCAAATATCATGATCCCATCCTAATATTTGGATACAATTTATATCTTTAATCAATGTGTAGAGCAGTCTTTTACGTGTAGTTTCACTCTCCATCGATGGTCTCTCACACATGCTCACACACTCTCTCTCGAGGTGTCTTTCTCGCACACATGCTCTAGATATAACCCTCCCTCTCGTAATCATTTACAACTATTTTCACTAACCTTTATCACAAGCACTCTTCCTCTCGCAAACATACACACGCACAATCCTCATCGACCCTTTCTATATAAATGGACATGTCTACGTGTCTCATGTACGCACATTATCTTTACGTGTCTCTCACGCATTGTCTCACACCTCTCTTCCTAATCGACGAGTATGATTCTAGCAGAGCATTCTGTAAGATGCCCCTTAAAGTTAGGTTGGATAAATAGTAATATCAAAGATAAAGGGGTTACCTTAGTCCAAGAACCTAGGGTTACAAATCCTAGCCGGCTTTGTCAGTGGACACAGAGTCCTTCACAATTCTGTTATCTTTGTCTTGTACGACTAGTCATCCATGGGTCTTCCTAAATGCGTCACGGGCCGACCAATGTGGCGCAGGACGGAACAGAACGAAGGGCCTCACCTCGACCCACCGGACCTCACGCGATGACACACCCTCTGCCCCCACGTCTCATTATCTTCTCACACCCACACATACCAACACAAACACCACACACACAAAAAATTCTCCTGGTGCCTCTATTCCCTCCCCCCTTGCATATACACACTCAAGGGAATGGAATCTCTTGTCGTGACGTCATATTCGTCTCTCTCTCTCTAGACCACTCTCATTTCTCGTGCTATCTCTCCCACGCCCCCCTCCCCCGTCGGCCCCTCTATCCATGCCTCTCTCGAATATGTAATACACACACATACCTCTCTAGGCCCCACCAAATGCATCAACTACACATTCACACATGTTACATCACGTACCCCCATTAATCTAAAAAGCCCTCTCTTCACGTTTATTTCGCATACAACATTCCTTTTGAATAAAGTGTGGCCAAAAAATTATTTTAGAGTTTCTACATATATACAACATTACAAAGTTATATGGAGGAGTACGAACGCTAATTTGCATTGCATGGTGCCTACAATGATATTTATTCCGCACTGCGAATTTGTATATTTTTATACTATATACAAAGTTAGTCATAATAAAGAGAAACGAAGAGCATCTCTCTCCATCGCATACCCCCCTGTACGCCCCTTTCACGTATGCACACAAAACTATCTCCAGGTCCTCTAAAAGTAAGCCCCCAAAAAATTCACCCATGTTTCATCTTTCTCTCGTGATATATGCAATGACGATCATTGTATTTGAAGAGAAAGCACGATACGTACATTGGACTTCAGAATCCACTCATTACGGTCACCATTTACGTTTAGTGGTTATTATGCAGTCACGGGCTCACCGTACAACTCTGTATTTGCTCATGACATGACTAGTTGACCAGTTAAACGCTCCACGTGGCATCTCTAGTGTTGCATCACATTATCTCACTACCATCGTGCCCACTGTCGACTTGTATCTACTCTACATCTACACTCTTATAAAATACATAAAATACACTCTTATAAAAAACAGAGTTGGTGATGATGGTGTGCCTGCCATCCTGCAATATAGGCCGTCTGATTTATATCTGACGGATAGGAAAGAAACTATGGCAATTTTGCAAAAAGGTACCCACACACCTCTCCACATTTGCAAATAAGGCCCTCCCTCGTTCATCATTTTCTCTCATAAGATAAACAAGTCATACAAATGCATCTTGATGTTACATGCAACGCACGGGCATCTTGCTAGTAAGAATGAAAACAAACGACAAAAAAATATTTGGACGGTGGTTCGAAGTCATGACCGCGGGCACAGCGGACAAGGTGGCCTTGTATTGGTATGCCGAGCCGTCTGTTTTAACACACATGAGCTGGTGTGGTGATTATACACACACGCACGCATGCACATGAACTGCATCCATGCAACACTCACACAAACACATGCACCCACGCACGCACGCAACACTCACACGTACACACGCAGCCACACACGCACGCAACACTCACTTGCACGCACGCAACACTCACACGCACACACGCACGCATGCATGCACACACCAGTACACCACACGACCAACACACACTCTCACGCTCAAGTGCTCAACCTACACGTGCATGCGCACACATCAGGCCCTAACAGACACATACACAACCAGGTGATTCCTGCGCACGGGTTGGAGCCTTGTCGCGCCTGCGTAAATTTGTGTTTATCTGACCTTTTGCCTATGCGAACTGACAGGTGGGACCCACAACGAACGTGGTCAATTTAACTAGTCAACATGGCGCCATGCAGACTATTTGGCCGGTCAACAAAGTGCAATCCGATGCTGAGCTGTGAGCAAGTGACCGTATAATCACCGCAAAACGTATATAGTGACCGTAATCAGCTTATTCTGAAGTTCGGTGACCGTATTACGTTTTTCTCTTTGTAGGCCCTCCAAAACTACATCTCTACACGTTCTCGCATGTTACATCTAACAACTATGCAATACAGCACTACTACTACACTCTAACACAATAAATCATATGTGTTTTTAGTTTTACTAGATATCATATTGTTACTTATAATTATTCAGTTTGCATACATTAAAATTGCCTTTGAAATGTATGGCCAGTATCATCTACCGCGCGGGAAAAATCCCGCCCTTTCCTGTTTAATCGGGTTTGTATCAATGGATCGTACGAAACAGCAAAACTATAATACTATACAGTACAAGTGACAGTTCACTGGGCCGTCGTGTCGTCTACTCCTCCGTCGTAAGAGTGGAGCGCTCCCTTTCATAAATCTTCTAGTCCCTTTCGCCGACATGTGGGGCATCAAGCTAGCGGGTCCACGTGCCATACCGGAATACAGTGCAGAGCAGCCGGGGTGAAGCACCCCAGTCATGGTGCCGGCGTAGTAATGAGCAATGAGGCGTCAAATCACAAAGCTGCACCTTTCCCGCAGTTAAGTTGGAGGGATGAAGCAACCATCATTTCACTCGTTGTTGAATCCGCTTCTCCCTCATCTTCTTAACTTAACCACGTGTTGCTTCTGCCGTTGTTCTGCCTCATGTGGGACGCGGATTGGCTTGGTAAAGCATTGACACGTGGGACCACATGTTAGCAAACCGCCAGGACAACGTCCTCTGAAAATAAGAAGCCTAATCCTAGACTTACAAAGGGCTACATAGCTGCTACGTATACTTTCCATCCAATCTATATATGTCCCCCTGATTTTCAGGTGGAGTGGGCCTAATCCTCTCCTTTAATCCAATGAAATAGTCCCACATCACATCAGTTCGTAACTTTACGTAAACCATTATGTGGATGTAGCATTGCTCAAATAAGAAACCTCCCCCGCCATCTGCGCGGCAAAATCACCTCCTTTTTACTAATCTCGATTCTATAATTTTTTAGATCAATATAATTGAGATTTGTATAGATAGCACACAGGAGCAAAATCAAGTGGTACGGTTAAG
This sequence comes from Triticum urartu, assembly GCF_003073215.2. Taxonomy (NCBI): domain Eukaryota; kingdom Viridiplantae; phylum Streptophyta; class Magnoliopsida; order Poales; family Poaceae; genus Triticum; species Triticum urartu. Next base: position 367,417,088 of record NC_053026.1, on the reverse strand, counting down.
GGCATCCACAATGTGTAGCCAAATGTGAAAATAGCTTTTGGCATCGTGGGAACCATTGTGGATGGTGTTGCCAAAGCCAAAAAGATGGAACTGAAGCTCCCTGATTGATTGAAGGAATAGAAAAATGCAACGTCTCTCCTCTTTCTCCCATGCTTGTACGCATGTAGGAGTAGTACAGTATAGAGCACAGAGTCTACTCCCCTGTCCCTTCTATCACAAATCACAAAGCAGTGAGGCGTCAAATCACAAAAGCACGGATGAAGCAACCATCATTTCACTCTTTGGTGACTCCGCTTCTCCATCGTCTTCTTCGAGAAGCCATCTCACCACATTAGTTATTCCTAGTAGTACTAGTAAAGGACTTCCTGGATGCAAATAAGGCGGTTGTCTCGGCTTGCAGGCGGTACTTGCGAACGACTTACCATGGTCTCCCTCAATGGTGTTCTTCGTCGAACGCACTTCGCCAAACCACCAAAAAAATAAAAAAATATCGTCGACGTCACCGCAATGGGGAAGGAAGTCAAATATAGTTACTACCTCCATTTTTTTGTACACAGGGCCAGTATATCAAAATTACAATTTGCAAAGGGCCACTAACACTAATCGAGGCAAAATTGATGGGGTTAGCAACCAAGGACATTAATATCCCCTGCATGCATGCGGAAGTGAGAAGGTTGGTTTGCATGGCGCTGCATTAATCAAGCGATGAGGAGTGAGATGGTTAGCTCTTTGGTCTTTGGAGAAAAAATACGCATTAATTGACACGTGAAACGAGGATTTGTATCGATTAAATCCCGCGAAGGAAAACCCAGCCTTTCTTTTTTAACACTAGTACTCCTAGTACGTACGTACTTATCCTGTTCTGGTCTAGGCCTTGCATTGCCAAACTTCGCCACACATTTTTGCCAAGCTTGCCTAAAGTTTTCAAAATGAGAAGGCGGTCCACTTGCGCACGGCTATCGCGGTCGCACCGCACCCTCACACGGTTGCTCCTGCACGCCGCGGTCGCACCGCACCCTCACACAGTCGCTCCTGCACGCCGCAAACCCAACCAAGGGAACGCACCCTCACTGACACGTGATGTCGCATGTGAACACATCAAACTCAGCCATCCTATCGCTGACACATAATTTTCATTTCATAGAGTATGTTTATCCAACCGCATGTTGGGGAGTATCCGTACGGCCCGTGCAGTAGTCTGTTGGGGAAGAAGAAGAGGTGAGGAAGAAGGAAAGAAGGGTTAGGAGACATAGGATATTCACCCAACCGCCTGAAATGATAGACTGACCCAAGTCAGGCGACTTGCATAACAAATATATGTTTTTACACAGCAAAAGATCCATAAAAACAACAACATAAAGAAAAACTATCACTGCTCGCGGAAAGAGACGACCTCATCGTCTTTGGCTGCCAACGCGAACCAGCCGTCGCTGCCGACGTGTGTCTCCGCACCATGGTTGTCCTCGGCCTCCAGCTACTCGTTCAAGTGGAGCATGCGGGCGCTCTGCACGGACGAGAGCACAGCTCGGTTCAAGTCGAGGACGTCCGGTTCTGCCTGCAGGAGGGCCTCGATGGCAGCGGCATCCGCGCGCTCCGCTCAACTTGAGCCTCCGTCGCCCGGTTCACATCCACGACATCCAGTTCCACCTGCAGGAGAGCCTCGATGGCAGCGGCATGTGCGCGCTCCGCGTCGAGTTGAGCCTTTGCCTCCCGGTCCTCCTTTAGTATCGCCATGTTGAACCGCTGGTCTGCCTGCACCATGGGGGACTCGGACGCTGGCACGAAGTCGACGTCCATCGTCTCATACCCATCGGGGGCCTTCTGCGCCGTGACCTCCGCCATGAACATTGGATCGGTTTCCTCCTCCTCGTAGCTTGGCTCCAGAGAACTCGGGGATTGGCCCGCCGCAGAGCGAGCTTGGGAACGGAGGTCTGTGGCGCCGACCGCCGCCGCGATTTCTACGCGGCGCTCCGGCGTCAGCATCTTGTAGTAAGTGATCTTGCATCGCACCATGGCTTTCCGGTGAACTAGGGGATGCTTGATGCGGGCTAGGGGATCGAAAGGTGGGGGAATGGGCTGGAGATTTGGTGTGGTTTTAGGGCAGTGGCTGGCGTAGGCCGAGCAGCGAAGGTTCTGGTGTGAATAGTGGTTCCGGTGATGATCGGTCAATCGGTTTTGACTGTACATCGCTCTTGTCGCATTCGCATTGCAGCCCGGCACGCTGGACCCTCCACGTCTCTAACCGAATGGAACGCGCTTTGTTTTGCATTTTTGCTCGCTTGTGGGACCGCAGTTGAGAGCAAACCGACGTCCCTCCCCCTCCCCCGCCCGCGTCATTTATTATACCACCACTCCCTCTGTTTTATGCGGAGTAAATAAAAACAGAGGGAGTATACTACGGATGAGGATCCCCTGACGTGGCCGAACCAATTGAGTAACTGACATGCGGGGCCTAGCAAGCATGGGGTCCGCCAGTAAGTGACCGAAAGGGAGGGTAAGGCAGGGATACCTACGTTAAAGGATCCACTTCCACTATACTACTTTGACCAAATGTTAGAGTAATAATATATGACATGCAACTTACACAAATGTTAGAGTAATAATATATGACATGCAACTTACACAAAGCATACAGGGTCTAATGTGTTTTTGAGGCTAACTTTGACCAAATGTTAGAGTAATAATATATGACATGCAACTTACACAAAGCATACGGTCAAATTCGTATGTGAAAGGAGTTTCCAATGATATAATTTTCACATTATACATCTCATGTACTATTAATCTTGTCAATAGTCAAATTGGAAACCATCTCGAGTACAAATCTAGGAGTACGTACAAATCTAACAATATTGATTGGGCGTTGTTGAATGTTGATACCTTTTTGATCAAAGTAGATATACTTTGACTACACATAAAACTTATATGTAAACTAGAAAGGATAGGAGGGAGTATATTGTACGTTCAAAAACGAAACGAACATTGAATACCCTTTATATATGATTTGTGGATGCTATGATCACCGGTTCAAAATTTTGAATCTGACTTAGGTATCACGTGCCCCCACTCGTTCCCTCTCGATTTCATCTCAGGGTACGGAGATCTATTGAAAGAGTACTAGGGTGGGTACATGCGAATGATACTCGGCGGAATGTTCAAATGAGGCATGCGGGAGGATGGACTCGACTGGAGGGCGACATGATCGATGGAGAAGAGGGTTGGAGAGGAATGAGAAATAAGCAAATGCCACATGATTATACTTGAATGGCTCAAATAAACAATAAGTTGTCTCGCTTGGCCTACATAGTGAAAGGCCTAATGCGCAACGTGGAGCACTGACGCTCGAATATAGCTGGGAAAACAGGGAAACAGACATGTGGGGCACACCCGTCGGGACGACGTAGCGCAGACTAGTCCAATGGAGGAGATGGCCCACGACCTCCTCGCCACTGACAACCGTTCATGTGGGTCGTTGGGGCCGACAACGGGGCGCAGCTCCAGCACCACCTCTGGACACGGCGACCGCGGTGAGCGACACGCTCATATCATCGCTAGACACGGTCGGTTTCAGTTTGCCAAGGGTGGCGTTAGTGTTGTGGCACGACCAATGGTATGTTTGGTTTGTTCCCAAGGTTGCCCCATCAAAGCATTGGGTAGCCAAAATTTTGGTTGAGGTATTGGTTGCCCATGATTTGGCCGACATTGGCAAGAAAAATGAACTTGAGTTGGCTAGAGTTCATTGGCATGCCAAAGAAATGGCAACCATCCAAACAAAGACCAATCTTTGGGTCATCACCAAAATTTTGGTTGAGGTATTGGTTGCCCATGATTTGGCCGACATTGGCAAGAAAATGAACTAGAGTTGGCTAGAGTTCATTGGCATGCCAAAAAAATGGCAACCATCCAAACAAAGACCAATCTTTTGGTCATGACCAAAATTTTGGCAAGGTGCACTTTGGCCACAATCCAAACACACCCCAACACCCGGCTCGTCGAGGATGCACGGGGCGCCGCGACGCATCCGCGGAGTGGTGTAGCGCGGCCAACTGCATCCTCTGGACCTGAGACCATGCCGGGTCGTCTTGCTTTTTCAATGACATGCGGGGATCACATGTGAGTAAAGGGCATCTCCAACGTTGCCACGACCGCAGCTGACTACCCTGGCACACCAAAACCCTCGTCCCTCGCGCCATCGCGCGGTGCGTTCACAGCCGGCGCCAGCTGCCCGCATTCATGTCGTCCGTTCGTATGTCGTCATTAAGAGGCTCGGTGCCCACGGAACCAACTCCGGCGACTTAATGACGCACCCGGTTGCTTGGCCTCACCAGAATGCGCTACTTAAAGCGGCAACGCCCAGCTAACCTCCACACCATAGCGCATCGTCCTCCTACCTGGAACCACATCCGCCATGACCGCAAGCGCGAACGCTCTGCGGGAGAGCTTGTCTTCGGGGATGGAGCTCGAGGTCGCCGCCCTCGCTCAAGTCGCTGCACAAGCGGTGGCCACGCTGGCGGCCGACGACGGGAGCACCATAAGCCACGCGTCCTACTTGCCGCCGTCCAACATCCGGCACCGCCGAGGTCGGGGACTCCTCCGAGGATGAGTAGGGCATGGGAGGCGGCAGGGCATGGTGTGCCAACTGGTCGGTCCGTCTCCCGTGTTCTACTTTTCCTCGCCGGAGACCACACCTTCACTTCACGGGTCTTGAACCCTGCCCCCGTACATGGAGATCAGAGATGGAGGACGTCGGTCGCCGCCGTAGAATAGGTTTAGGGTCGGGTTTCTTTTATTTTTTTGTCCTATAAAAGTTCGAAATGTAATGAAAATCGGTCGTGTTTGCATTAATCTCGGCCGGTGTATATGAACTTTCACAATAATATACATATTGTAGGAGTACTAGCAAGATGCCCGTGCGTTGCACGGAAGATCAAGATCTTGTGGGAGAAAAGGATGAACGAGGGAAAGCCTTATCTGCAAATGTGGAGAGGAGTGCGGGTAAATTGTCATAGTTTCCTTCCTATCCGTTAGATATAGATCGGACGGCCTATATTGCAGGATCGGACACATCTTTCTACATCTATGGGAACCTATAAAAGGGTTAATGTAAATTGCCTCTCTCTCTCCTCCCCTCATTTTCATGGTGGTGGGCCCCTCCCTCCCCCCAATCTACAATCAATAGCTCACACATTTCACATTACGTTAATTACGTAACAGGGATTGCATAGGTGTAGCATTACTCATCCTAAAAAACCCAACTAAGCCAACCTCCCAGCATATCGCGTGGGAAAAGACCCGACCGTGCCGTTTTAGTCGGGATTATTACCGGTAGTAGTATCGATGGATCACACGAAGCAACCAATTTTTTTTAGGGGGCGAAGCACCTAGTTTAAAAGGAAAAAATGTGGTACACTCATAGCACTCCTGGACAGGACTTGGATAACTTCTGCTCGAAGATTCTCCGCTGCATATGTCGAGGGGGTTGAAAACTTCATGAACTTTATTAGAGCTGAGTACGGTGGTCTGAAATCAGATGTGCTCTTCCCGTGTAGCAGTTGTATGAATTCAGTTACAAGACCCCAGTCAACTATGCAAAATCATCTACACTTGTATGGGATGTCGATCACATATACTAGGTGGGTTCATCATGGTGAAGTTGTGAACGTCAATGTTATTGACTACGTGGAAGCAGCAGATCACCATCTTGATCTGCCTGATGCTCAGGTGGAAGAGGAGGAGAAGGTGGTGGTGGCGGAGTTAGTGAGTTTGACCAACATTGAAACAATGCTACAAAATGCTCATGCATTCCGTGAACTTTCACCTGTAGAAGAAAAATGGTGGGCCCGCATGTTGGAACAATGCAACGTTGCTGTCACCCGAGGAAATAAGCTGTCAATATTCTCAGCTATGGTCACCTTTCTTCAGGTGAAGACATCTGAGCGGATGACCAACAAATCATTCGATGCGATGTTGGCTGCTTTCCGCGAATCTTTCCCAGATGCGTCTGAGCTGCCACACACCTACAGTAAAATGAAGAATTTCCTTCGTGCAGTTGGAATTGGATATGATATGATCCATGTTTGTAAGAATAATTGTGTTCTGTTCCGGAAGGATTATGCCAACTTAAGTGAATGCCCGAAATGCATATCATCAAGATGGAAAGATGGTGATGCTGTGAAGAGGATTCCTCATAATGTTATGAGACATTTTCCAATTACACCAAGATTGCAGAGGTTGTTTCATGATGTTGAAACAAGAGAGGATGTACTGTGGCATTCTAGGAACTAGGAGTACAGAGATCAGAATGTAATGAGCCATCCATCTCATGGTAGTGAGTGGAAAAGCTTCAATGATAAACATAAAGAGTTTGCTGCTGACCCGAGAAACATTAGACTTGGCTTAGCTTCAGATGGATTTAACCCATTTGGCCACCAGAGTGCCACATATAGCATGTGGCCAGTGCTTGTTATCCCTTACAACATGCCTCCAAATGTCTGCACCAAATAATCAAACTACATGATGGCCTTGCTCATCCCAGGTCCAAAAAGTCCTGGAAAGGATTTTGATTTGTTCATGGAGCCTCTTGTGGAGGAACATCAACAGCTATGGAAGGGTGTTCTCAGTCGAGACCTATATAGCAGCCCACCAACTGATTTCTTTCTGTGTGCTGTTATAATTTGGTGCATCCATGATTATCCGGCTTTGGGCACTATGTCAGGGTGAACGACACATGGTTGCAATGCATGTGTTCGCTGTGACAGGAATCCGCTGTCATACGCAATACTTAGTAAGATCTGTTACATTGGACACCGTCGTTTCCTTGCCAAGGACAAGCTGCATCCTAGAAAATACCGAAGACATGTGTTCAATGCAAAGCATGAAAACCATGATGCGCCAAAGAGGTTCACCGCCGATGAGTTGCAAGTGGAATTAGAGAATGTCAGGCATATTACACCAGGAAACCATCCTGGTAATGGTAGCGGGAAAAGGAAGCGTGGCAGGGTAGAAGAGAGATTATTGTTTACCCGCAGGTCCACTTTGTGGGACTTGGAGTATTGGAAAGATTTGGATCTGCGGCATAATCTTGATGTGATGCACATCGAGAAAAAATATATGTGACAGCATTATCGGCACACTTCTTAATATTGAAGGCAAGACGAAAGATACCTTAAAATCTAGGATTGATTTGACACACCTGGGTATCAGAAAGGATTTGCAGGTGCAAGATGAAGGTAAACCACGGGATATGGCACCAGCTGTGTACGTCTTGGACAAGGTAAAAAGAAAAGAATTCTGCGAGGTCCTGTCACGTGTGAGATTCCCACATGGATTTGCTTCCAACCCTGAAAGGAGAGTTAGTGCAGATGGAAACAAGGTACAAGGGTTGAAAACTCATGACTTCCACGTCCTACTTCAAAGGGTTTTACCTGTTATCCTTAGAGGATTGGGCCGCCCTGACTTATACAGAGCAGTTGCAGAGTTGGGACAATTCTTCAGGGAACTCTGCAGTAGGAATATCAGGATAGATGCTTTGGAGTGTCTTAGAGACAAGATACCAACTATCCTATGCAACCTTGAGAAGATATATCCTCCAGCCTTCTTTGATGTGATGGTGCATTTGGCTATTCATCTACCTGATGAGGCACTACTTAGAGGTCCAGTACAGTATGGCTGGATGTACCCTATTGAAAGGCGGCTAGGCACTTTCAAGGGCTATGTTAGGAACAGAGCTAGACCCGAGGGTTCCATTGTAGAGGCCTACATTGCTACAGAAGCGTTGACATTCTGCTCAAAATACATTGAAACAGCTGATCAGCTTAGCAAAGAGGTGGGTGAAGATAATCCCGGGCTCAATGTTTTCGATTATTCTATTCGAGTTACAGGGAAGAGTCGACAAGAGGACAAACCTAAAGATTTGGACAAAATGGTTTGGTATGTGTTGAATAACTGTCCTGAGATACTACCTTATATCAAGTAAGTGCAGTACTGCAGCTTATACATCGTAATCTACTAAACTTGCAGCACATTCTTATATATTTAGATGTTTGATGCGATCACTATGTTGTGCAGCATCTACAAAGAGGAGTTACTGCCGCAAAATCCAAGAAACATTGACAAACTGGTTATGGCAGGATTTGCGAAATGGTTCAAGAACCATGTAAGCTTTTGAAGTGCACTGTCAGTTTTTTTAATATATTGAGTACATAAGATGATCAGCTTGTCTATTTTCTAACCATAGGTTAAGAAGATGCGGGAGGATGTGCAGGCAGTTGATGATGCCCTTTACTCACTAGCAATGGGTCCTAATACTCGGGTAAGACATTATGAATCTTGCGTTGTTGGAGATGTGCGCTACAACACCCTTGCACGAAACGAAGGCAGGAAGACACAAAACAGTGCCATCATGAGAACGGATACGTATGACAAAGAGACAACTGAAATGTATGCTAACATAGCAGACATTATTCAGTTTCAGTATATCTCCAGTTTCGAGGATCATCGGTGTGTGGTTCTGTTGTGCTGTCGTTGGTATAACCTGTTTTCCAAGATCACAAAATCCAGAGCTGATGATTATTTCAAATCCATCAATGTCAAGGCGGCGTACCAGACCAACGAGCCTTTTATTTTGGCAAATCAAGCAACACAGATATTTTTCTTGGAAGACACATTTGCACGTAGCGATGACTGGAGAGTATTGCAAAGGTTTGAGTAGAGGAATTCGTTTAATGAAGTTGCACAACAAGATGATGCTTACACTGCTCCTGATGTACAAGATAACACAGATGTTTCTAATATCTTTGAGAACCATCACGTCAATGACGCTGGCGAAAAGATTGCCTGTCGTGCTGTGGACATACAAGAGTTGATCAAGAAGAAGCCAACGTTCGAGGACATTGAGGACGAAGAAGAAGATGACACCATGGGGAATTACAATTCAGACTGATACACATGGCGAATATGTTGACGCTGCTGTTGCGGATGATGATTACATTGCTTTTGTCATCTTTGCTTGTCAGAAGACGTCTTTTATCTACTATGTGAAATTGTGTTTGCTATGACAACTGAAACCTGATGAACATGTTGTTTAGTATTTTGCTGTGAGAACATCACTTGTTATGTATGCTGATTTGTGTTTGGTGATTGTATGACAACTAAAACATGATGACATTGTTGTTTAGTTGTACTCATATTTGGCTGTGAAACTTGAATTTGATGACATAGTTTGCTGTTGGACTGCAATTTGCTCGACGTCTTCAAATGAGAACAAAGCTGACCCGACAGGGCCTCTCCTATTTATTTATTTATATGAGCAAAAGGGGATATCCCCTGATTTCCGTTAATAGAAATCATTAGATGTTCACAACACTACGCCCAGCCCGCTACACAGGTTTCATTCATTACTAGTTTCAGCAAAGTGCTCATGTCGTAGCCACTGAATACATCACGAGTGCTATATACACTGCAAATAAAGAGACAATCATCCTACAGAGCACATCGATTTTGCCCATTATCTTCAAGCTCTTTCATCTCCTCATTGCTGTCAAGGCCGTTCAGCAGTTGTTGCTTGGCCATGATCAGAGAAACTGTGTCTTTAACCTTCTGCTATGCATCTTCCTCTTCTGTCGTTCCTTTAGTTACTTGTCCAACACCCCAACCTGCTGGTATTGGGATTCCTCGGCTAACCAAATATTCAGCGTAGTTGCATTCCCCCACATCAGCAACTTCCCAAAAATACAAATCACATGAATCTTCCCTTTTCTGCACGAATCAAATTGGTAGATCATCAACCAAACTATTAAAAAAATTAGCAACTGAAAGCAGCAGAACAACACTTAAACATATTATTACCCCATGATTCGGGCATTTGTAGAAGACTCGGCCAGGGTTGCGGATTGTGGTTGAGACGCAAAGAATGACTCTGCGTGATTTGCAGCAGTGGCACCACACCAATGGCGGCGGGTTGCGATGAGCAATCGGCTGTGGTGCGCGTGCCGGTGAGGGTGTGATGAGACCCACAGGCGATGGTATGGGTTGCGACTTGGCGCATATCTGGTTGTTGCCTGCTGAAGAGCAGGTGGACGAGCAGCCAGCGGACATGGTTGCTGCGGCCAGAGCTTCTGATGCTAGGCAGAGTAAGTAGAGAAGAGGAGAAGCGAACGTTGGATATGTCAGTTTCATTACTTGCAGAGTAGCATAGCACCATATATAGTCATAGTCTAGGTTTGGATTCGAACCAGCTACAAGAGCACGTCTTTCTTTTTTCTAAAAGTCGGCAACGTCTCATTACTGGTACACTAGCTTGTTTTGTACGCCTTCCCAAGTCTTTGATTTTCTTTCCCTTTTTTGCGAGGAAGGAAGGAGGACAAAATTGAGAGTTCCTGGGACTCAAACTCAAGACCTCTCGGTTGAAAACCGAGGGTGCTAGTCACTTATGTGGCGAACGTTCCCTGTGAGGAGGACGGCAGACGAACGCATTTTCCTCACGGTTTTCTTCCTATATATAAAAAAGTATGCTACTTGGTGTCCGCTTAGTCAACAAACGATTGTGCCAACCTTGACCGTTGGATTGACATTCAACATCTGTCGCGTTTCTTCAGTCTCTTCTTCCTCGAGCCGCCAAAGCCAAACCAGCGCCGGCGGGACCGCCTGCTCCCGCCTCCCACGGCTGGCTGTGATCTGCCCCGGCTCCTGTTCGTTCCCGTCCGAGGCCTCACCATCGTCCTCCTCCTTGGTTCGCTCGCCGCGGTGCCGCCCTCCGGTGTTGTCAACATGGTCAACAACCGAGAGGAATAAGGAGATGACTGTACATGGTGAGGATGACAGTAGGGACCCAGCAGCGCGTGCAGTAATTTTGTTTTTTCGGGGCAGAGAAGGGTATCAACTGGGTTGTGCGGGACGCGTGGCCCGTCTAGCCCAGGCTTTTATTTCATATGTTTAGCACATGACCAGCCCAGTTTGTTTTTTTCCTTTCTGAAAATTGCTAGCCAGCTATTTTGTTTTTTGCAGAATAACCAACGTAGGCCTACTTGCTTTTCTACGCCCTGCTGGGTCGGAAATCTTTCAAGACGAGGAGGGATGCATTTTGCCCAGAAAATGGGCTATAAGTAATAATAAATGGGCTGTAAAATGAAAAAAATACAGCAAACAGATAATTAGTTCCAAAATATTGTTTTCTTTCGGATTTTGATATTTTAAATTTCATTGTTTTTGTGCGGGTAAAATTTCATTGAATTTAAATTAAGGTATATTTAGATTTAAAATTAATTTGAATCTGGCTAGAAATTTCGGGTTGTATGTTGTTTGGGACAGATTTGGAGGCTGACTTGTGGGTCTACTAGGTTGACGTGTACTTTGGCTTTGTCAACTTAGTCCACAAACGATTCTAGCAGCAGTGACCGTTGGATGTTAATCCAACGGCCATGCTGCTTCTTCAATATCTGATCTTCTTGCTCCAGCCGCCCAAACCAGTTCCGGTGGGACTGCCTGCTCCTGCCTCCGGTGGCCGGCTGTGCTGCCGCACAGGCCGCACCGCCCCACCCTACTTCATTGCTAGCCAGGCCATTCCTCTACTCACCCACACCTCCTGTTATTTTCCGGCGACGGCAGCCGGACCAGTAAACCCTCGTACTCCTCACCGCGTGGGAAACCATTGTCGAGTCTTCCCCGGCTCCGTGTCGTTCCCTTCCTAGGCCTCGCCGTCGTCCACCGCCATGGTGCTCTCGGCGCGGCCTGGTCAACTTGGTCAACGAACGACATCCATCGGCCGTGGAGTGTACGTGCAAAATAATGATTCCTCCACCTGACAGCTGGGACCCACCGGAAGGGCCTCTGTATTTCGCGAAAAAAAACGTTCCCCCCGCTGACATGTCGGACCCACCAACTATATCTTCGCACGCAAGGAAGTGCCTCCTTATTACGACCAAAAAATGAATACCCCCTGCTAGCTGGGAACCACCATAGTGGGAGGATGACTTGTGGACCAACAAAGTTGACGGGGATGGAGGGCTTTGTCAACTTAGTCAATATGAACGATTCTAGCTCCAGTGACCGTACGATGTCCATCCAACGGCCGTAGTGCTTTTTCAACCTCTGGTCTTCTTGCTCCAGCCGCCCAAAGCAGGGCCGGTCGTGCCGCATGCTCCTGCCTCCCGTGGCCGGCTATGCTGCCGCGGAGGCCTCACCGCCCCTACTATTCCCACCGCTGGCCAGGCCCTGCGGCGATGGCAGCCTCACACCGCAGCGGAACCAGTGAACCCTCGTACTCCTCTCCGCGTGGGCTTCCACTGCCGCGTCTTCCCCGGCTCCGCGTCGTCCCCTTCCTAGGCCTCGCCGTCGTCCACCGTCGTGGTGCTCTCGGCGCGGCGTGATCAATGTGGTCAAGGAACGACTTCCATCGGAAGAGTACTGTACGTGGAGAGGCTGACAGCTGGGTCCACGACCACAGCCCAGTTTTTTTGTGATTTGCCAAGTAAGTCGCTTTGTCAGGCCTGTTGGGCTGCAAATCTTTCAAGACGAGAAGAGCTTTCATTCGGCTGGCTGAGAAAATGGCCCATCAGTAATGAGAAATGGGATGTACATTTTTAAAACACATCAAACCGGCAATTAGTTTCAAATATCTTTTTCATTTCAAGATTTTAAATTACATTAATTTTTATGCGTGGAGAATTTGTTGGATTTTATATTGATATACATTTATTTTTAAAATTAGTTTGAATGTGAGTCGAAATTTCGGGATTAAAAACAGTTCGGACCGCACCGAAATATGCAAAATTTCGTATAATTTTTTAACCGTGGCCACAATTTGGGCTGTAATGCTAACAAAAAGAATATGGGCTCCAAAAAAAACCTTAAGAATTAGCAAATGGGCTGAAAATTATTAGAAATAATGGCAGATGGGTTGTATGCTGTTTTCCACAGATTTGAGGCTTTCCTAAAAAAAGGTTGACGCACAAGCAGTGACTGTTGGATGTCCATCCAACGGCCGTCGTGCTTCTTCAATCTTTGATCTTCCTGCTCCAGCCGCTCAAACAAGCGCCGGCGGGACTGCCTGCTCCCTCCTCCCCACGGCCGGTTGTGCTGCCGCGCAGGCCTCACCGCCCCACTGTACTCCCGTCGCTGGCCTAGCCATCCCTCTACTCACCCACACCTGCTGTTATTCTCCGGCGACGGCAGACGAACCAGTAAACCCTCATACAGTCGTACTCCCCTCCGCGTGGGAAACAACTGCCGAGTCTTCCCTGCCTCCGTGTCGTTCCCTTCCTAGGCCTCACCGTCGTCCACCGCCCTGGTGCTCTCGGCGCGGCCTGGTCAACGTGGTCAACGACCGACATGCATCTGAAGTGGACTGTATGTGGAGAGGCCGACAGCTGGGTCCACGGCCGCACGCAAGGAAATGCCTCCTTATTACGCGCAAAATAATGATTCCTCCACCTGACATCAGGGACTCACTGAAAGGGCCTCTGTATTTCGTGAAAAAAATGTTGCCGCCGCTGACAGCTCGGACCCACCAGCTATATATTCGCACGCAAGGAAGTGCCTCCTTATTACGCACAAAAAAATGAATACTCCCCCTGTTAGCTGGGACCCAGTATAGTGGCAGGCTGACTTGTGGGCCTACTAAGTTGACGGGGACGGAGGGCTTTGTCAACTTAGTCAATATGCACGATTCTAGCTCTAGTGACCGTACGATGTCCATCCAACGGCCGTAGTGCTTCTTCAACCTCTGGTCTTCTTGCTCCAGCCGCCCAAACCAGCGCCGGTCGTGCCTCGTGCTCCTGCCTCCCATGGCCGGCTGCGATGCGGCGGAGGCCTCACCGCCCCCTAATACTCCCACCGCTAGCCAGGCCATCCCTCTACTCACCCACACCCCCTGTTACTCTGCGGCGACGGCAGCCTCACACCGCAGCGAACCAGTACCCTCGTACTCCTCTACGTGTGGGCATCCACTGTCGCGTCTTCCCTGGCTCTGCATCGTCCCCTTCCTAGGCCTCGCCGTCGTCCACCGCCCTGGTGCTCTCGGCGCGGCGTGGTCAACGTGGTCAAGGAACGGTTTCCATCGGACGTGGACTGTACGTGGAGAGGCTGACAGCTGGGTCCACGGCCGCAGCAAGGAAGTGCCTCCTTATTACGTGCAAAATAATTATTCCTCCACCTGACAGCGGGGACCCACTGGACGGGCCATCGTATTTCGCCCCCCTGACTGCTGGGACCCACCAGCTACATCTTCGCATGCAAGGAAGTGCCTGACAGTCGGGACCCACCTGGTCGAAGCGTACGTAGCGTTGTCATTTTGGTCGCGAACGTGTACATACATATATACTGGTGGATGTAGAGGCGCGCACGTGTCGAAGTAGAGGCGGCCAGGGTGCAAGAAAGAAAATACGGCCACGTATGTGTACATACGGGCAGGGTCTCGAACGCCTACTCGCGCATACGTACGGCGAGGGCTCGTTGACATGGCTGGGTCGGAACGGAGAAACAGCGTCATCATCGTGTTCATGGGGAGGCAATGGAATGCGTCGTGTTCATGGGGAGGCAACGGAAAGCGTCGTGTTCATGGGGAGGCAACGGAATGCGTCGTGTTCATCGGGAGCCAACGGAACGCGTGGCAGCCAACCGGCTGGGTCGGAACGGAATGTGTGGTCGTGTTCATCGGGAGGGCTTGGATGGAACAGGCGATGGAAACGAGGCCTAGCGTACCGCAAAACGGAGGAAACGGCCTTGTGTTCGACCGGCCACGTTCGAAACAGGATCCTGTTCATCGGGAGGTGTCGGCCGACTCATCTGGCTGTGCTGTCCCTGAAGCTGCGGCCGTCTTTGTCGTCCGCCTCTCGCGGCCTGGTCTACATCAACATACCGGGCCGCACCTGTCTGCATGAGCTGTTTATTGGGCGCACAAGTCGCCGCCACTACAGTTTTGATTAACTTCAAATCGCCAGTTGGAAGGAACCATTGGCCGAGTTGCTGACACGGCTCATATGGGATCATTTACAACCCGCTGCAGTCACCTCAACCCTCTATGGATTCACATCGTGCTATCAACGCCAATGATATACAAGTTATGCCGGTTTATATCACGGTCAAATATGGAGAACCTCAAGCCAACTCCTCGAGTCACCTTTGAGACTCGGGGGCTATGATGACATGATTCAGCGAATATTGCCAATTTCAGCAAATTTAAAAACCCCAGGACGATGGAGGGAAGGATAACCCGGTCCCGGAGGCTATTGTTATATTGATGAAAGTTTAAAGGCCGTCCGAAAATTTCCGGTTTAGAAAGTATATGACAGTTAAAAAATTCCGGCTCAATGAAGAAGATCCGGGTCATCAGAAAGGATTCCGGTTTAAAATCCGGCTCAAGGGAAGTCAGTCTGACTGAAGCTCTCAAATGTCCGGTTTACAGTCCGGTTCAAGGGAAATCTGTTCTCCCACAAAGCTCTGAAGCGCTCAAATCCAGTTTAACAAAAGGAATTAACTTCTCGCAAGTTCGGGTTTAAAGGCCGTCAGAAAATTTTCCGGCTGAAAATGAAGGTTCCGGTTTAAAAACCGGTTCAAGGGAAAGATGTCTCCCACAAAGCTTTGAAGCTCTAAATATCCGATTCAAGATCCTGGTTCAAGAAGAATTTATCTCTTGCAAAAAGTTAAAAATTGCCAAAGAGGACCTGTTGCCATGATGCGCGGTTCAAACATGGGTATCCCGCCTTACTGGCCTGACATATTATTGATCACATGGGGGCTTCTGCTTCATAAAGCGGGGTCTCTGTTCTTTTACATCATGTGAGGTTACACGGAGTTGCTCTAAGGCGGCCTCCGGTTTACCCCTTGAGTTCACTTTGCTAAAAGCATCGTGTTATATCACTTGGAGGATTGGTCGTGTCCGAACCAATACCATGCCTCTTGATAGGCGAAAGCCACCAGATCACTTGGGGACTTGGTCATGTCTGAACTAGTCACGCCTCTTGGTCGGCCTAAGGCCACAGAATCACTTGGGGGCTTGGTCGAACCCGAACCATGACCACGCCATTTGGTCGGCATAAATGCCACGGTTTCATCTGGGGACCTGGCTAACTAGAACCATAGTTACACCTAACGGGAGCTTGGTCGTGTTTGGCCATGGTAACACCATTTGATAAGTTTAAATAAAACTTTTCTTTTGCTTCACACTTTTCTTTGAAGGGGGGTTTTTGCTTTTCATTATGTTTCTTAAACCGACAAAAAGAAATTAATTGACGGAACACAGTTCACGTCAATCCGGAGACTATTTGCCCGGTTTAACATCCTCTTATGGAGTAAACCGGTGTTTATCACAACTCGGCACGGTTTTATCATAAACCGGCACAATATGGAAGGAGTTATCAGTACTCAAGATTTGGGTTATCACCCTTACTACAAAAAGTTGGTAAAACCAACGATGTGATTCAATGTCACAGGTATGATATATTTCATATTTGATTATTCTAAATGCAGCCTTGGTTATAAACCCAGGTTATATGTTGGGTATTATGACCCGTCCGGTGGTAAACCGCCAGGACACTTTAAACTTGTTGTATGCAGAAACAGGTTTGTTAAACCGGCCTGGTTTTTGGACTATAAGTCGCCAGCATATATATTTGGATTGCGCCATCGGAATGCGCTTATAAATCATTGGGTTATATTATTCAAATAGCCAAACTTGGCTGGATTCTCATTATGATATTGAATGAATAAGGTTTTCATACCGGATTATATTATCTTGAATAGCCAACATGGCTGGATTTTTATGGTTATTAATAACCGGTATTATTGAGTTTTCAAAAGTCGCTTTAGCGCAACAGTTATCATTTTATCAAAGGATATGATTTATTCTACAATGGAAGGAATAGTCCCGAGTCGCTGCAGGCTCATGACCCAGCACTTGGGGGCTACATTATTCAAACTGAGATCTCATGCAAGTCTCATGTCACTGCAAGCATGCACCATGACACTTGGGGGCTAATGCAAAGTCATTTTTACTAGTCTCATTGAAGACCCGACTCATCATATTATAATGAGCCGACCCTTGGGGGCTACCAATTGCTCCTGTCAACAATTAAAGGTACACAAATTTTCGTCCATAATATTGAAGGATTCATTGCTCAGTTGGTAAAGCACAAAGCTCTTAACCTTGTGGACGTGGGTTCAAGCTCTACGATGGAAGCTACATTATAAGGTGTTATTTTCATTGAAGTATATATCAAGTCCCGGTTCAGTATTATTTTACTAAGCCGGCCCTTGGGGGCTACACATCACTGCTCAAATCTACATGATTGTATTTATAAAGTCCCTGCTAATTATTGCATAATGACCCGGCACTTGGGGGCTACACTGGTTGAAGTTTTTAAGAAATTACAAGTCCCAGGTTGCTGCAATCATGACAACCCGGCACTTGGGGGCTACATATATGGAGTATTCAGTTTATACGATTGAGATGAACAAACCGGATTTCTTCAAGGTTGAAACACTTATTGGAGCAAGTCTTAAGTTATCACTATGTTCTCCTCTTAAGACTTGGGGGCTACAGGTATTATGCATATAAAGGAGGAACATCTTCTTTTTATCAGTTTTGAGCAAATCAGGAAGATCAATTACATGACCCGGTGTTGATAGCAATTATGACCTGGTGCCATCAATATTTATAAACCGGCCATTTTTGGTAATATTAAACCGGCAAGTTTTACATCTTCAAACCGGCTGAATATCAGATAATTATTTTCAGACCCATATTTCTTAAATCGGCGCTTTTGGAGCTGAGTCAAAGGAGTTATTCTTCACAATATTTCTCGGTGACAAACCAATGTCGGCAAATTGATTATGAAGTTGGCTTATTGACCTGGATTTTCTAGAAGAAGGAAATGGCAAGGAATTAAGGAGGCTCAGATGCCGGTTTACAAGAATTCTTAACCTGGAGCATAATCTATCAAATTTGTTCTTGTACTTGTTTTACAGGATCAGTTTAACATGGATAAATCCAAATTAAACTAGGGGCTAATGTCGGGGATATACCCCGTGGCGTAAACCGGCCGGGAGTATAAACCGGCCGGACTGGATGACTCACTGGTAACCCGCCCAGAGCTTGGCGGTTCACCGGCTACCCGCCCGGTCTTGGCGGTTCATTAGTAACCCGGCGGGCATGTCAGATGGATGACAAGGCCCATGGCCCAGAAGGCCGGTTCATACTATGGTGGGCCGGTTTAAGAGGAAAGGCATGAGGAATATTTACCTTACAAGGAGTTAAGGCCAGGACTTGTATCCAGTTTGTATTAGAGATAGACTAGTCCTAATCCTAATAGGACTCCACATGTAAACCGCCCCTTTAACATATATAAGGAGGGGCAGGGCTCCCCAAAGGGGGAGGAGCAAGAAGAAACAATCTTAGGGCTAGACACAAAGAGGAGAGCCGGTTTACGGCGACTCCCTCGTGATGATAATGAGACCTAGCCTCAAACAGCATGTAGGGCTATTACCGGATGATGTTTCCCGGGGCTCGAAGCTGTCTAAATCCTTGTCTTGCGTGTTGATCCGCCCTGCGTCTCTCGTCCCACTCAACCCCTCTCAAGCTACCACATAGATGCGTTGGCCTCGCGACTAAGTCCTGACACTAAGGACATCTGCCGTGACAATTCCACAACAGGAGGGGTCTCGCGTACCGCAAAACGGAGGAAACGGACCTCCTACGGTCGAAACGGGGGTCCTGTTGATCGGGAGGGGTGTGGCGTATCGCAAAACGGGACTCCATGGGATACTGTTCATCTCCACCTTCAACCCCCTCCAGCCTCCACGAGCTACTGTTCATCCACCGTCGACTTCCTCCAGGCTCCACCTGCGACTGTTCATCCACGGGCTCCTGTTCATCCAGCCTCCACCGCGCGCTACTCCACCGGCTACTATTCAACCAGCCCTCTCCACGGGCTCCTGTTCAACCACCCCTCCACGGGCTACTGTTCATCCTGCCCTCCACCGTCTACTGTTCATCCTGCCCTCCACGGGGTGGTCCTGTTCATCCAGCCCTCCACGGGGTCCTGTTCATCCAGCCCCAACCGGCTCGATCGATCGGGGTCCTGTTCATCCAGAGGCAACACCACGGGGTCCTGTTCATCCACCCCCACCGGAACTGTTCATCCAACCCCCCAGCAACGCTCACTGTTCATCCAGAGGCAGCATCGGATCGGCTTCAGTTAGCAGCAGTAGCGAAGGAATCGCTCGATCGGGTTTAGTTAACAGCCATCGATCAATCGCTCGGGTTCAGTAACAAGTAGCCTGCAGTGCAATCGCTTGGGTTCAGTTAGAGCCCAACGCCTCGCTCAGGTTCAGTTAGAGCCAACGCCTCGCACACCCGCGTGTACGTTTACGAGAGAAACGTGCATCGCTCGGCCCCCGACCTCCCACCGTAACCAGGAACTCCCCGAAATTTTCCTCGCCCTCGCTTCTACCACGGTTTTATCCGTCATGGACGGCCCAAAGAATTTCATGCAGCTGCGTCTCCGGCCCGCCCAGGACGAAAAGCCCATTTTCTGTCATGATTTTTGTCATAGAAGTAGGAGCCCACCACATCTATGATGATACCGGGTTTTGTCACAATTATCGTCATAGAAGTGTCATATGTATGACAGAAAAAAAATTCGTTCGGCCCAAAATGTCACGGATGTGTCTTTTTTTTGTAGTGATAATCAACTAGCAAGCCATAATAATAAAACTCGGATGACAACACTTTCTCAAAACAATCATAATATGATATAACAAGGTGGTATCTCGCTAGCCCTTTCTGAGACCGCAAAACATAACTGCAGAGCACCTTTAAAGACCAAGGACTGACTAGACATTGTAATTCATGGTAAAAGAGATCCAGTCAAGTCATACTCAATGTAAGCTAACAATAATGAATGCAAATGACAGCAGTGCTCTCCAACTGGTGCTTTTTAATGAGAGGATGATGGCTCAGCATAAAATTAAATAGATAGGCCCTTCGCAGAGGGAAGCAGGGATTTGTAGATGTGCCAGAGCTCGGTTTTGAAACAGAGGTGAATAATATTTTGAGCGGTATACTTTCATTGTCAACGTAACAACCAAGAGATGGCGATATCCTCCATGCTACACACATTATAGGCGGTTCCCAAACAGAATGGTAAATTTTATACTCCCCCTTTCACCACAAGCATCAATCCATGGCTTGCTCGAAACAACGAGTGCCTCCAACTAACAAGAGTCCCAGGGGGAGTTTTGTTTGCAATTATTTTGATTTAGTATGCATAAAGCATGGGACTGGGCATCCCGGTGACCAGCCATTTATCTCGTGAGTGAGGAGTGGAGTCCACTCCTCTTGAGAATAACCCGCCTAACATGGAAGATACAGACAGCCCCAGTTGATACATGAGCTATTCAAGCATACAAAACAGGATATTTATTTAAAGGTTTAGAGTTTGGCACATACAAATTTACTTGGAACGGCAGGTAGATACCGTATATAGGTAGGTATAGTGGACTCATGTGGAATAACTTTGGGGTTTAAGGGATTGGATGCACAAGCAGTATTCCTGCTTAGTACAGGTGAAGGCTAGCAAAAGACTGGGAAGCGACCAGCTAGAGAGCGACAACAGTCATGAACATGCATTAAAATTAATCAACACCAAATGCAAGCATGAGTAGGATATAATCCACCATGAACATAAATATCATGAAGGCTATGTTGATTTTGTTTCAACTACATGCGTGAACATGTGCCAAGTCAAGTCACTTAAATCATTCAGAGGAGGATACCACCCTATCATACCACATCATAACCATTTTAATAGCATGTTGGCACGCAAGGTAAACCATTATAACTCATAGATAATCAAGCATGGCACAAGAAACTATGATCTCTAGTTGTCATTGCAAACATGTTTATTCATAATAGGCTGAATCAGGAACGATGAACTAATCATATTTACAAAAACAAAAGAGGTCGAGTTCATACCAGCTTTTCTCATCTCAGCCAGTCCATCATATATCATCATAATTGTCTTTCACTTGCACGACCAAATAGTGTGAATAATAATAATAGTGCACGTGCATTGGACTAAGCTGGAATCTGCAGGCATTCAATAAACAGGAGAAGACAAGGCAATATGGGCTCTTTTGTCAGATCAACAATAATGCATATAAGAGCCACTTTAACAATTTAATTATGGTCTTCTCCTATCAACCCTCAAAGAAAAGAAAAGAAATAAAACTATTTACACGGGAAAGCTCCCAACAAGCAAAAGAAGAATAATTAAAATGAGTGTCGGTGGCAAATACGTATTCCCCCAAGCTTAGGCTTTTGGCCTAAGTTGGTCTATGGCCACGGCTGGCCTGGCTGATATCCATAATAATAGTTGTTGGGGTCGTATTGCGATGCAGCAGCTATCGCCTGCTGAGCTGCTGCGTGGCGACGAGCAGCCTCCTCTCTCCTCTCGTACTCATCTGCCTCCTCTCTGGTAATAGTATATCCTCCTCTTACCTGATAATCAAAGAAAGCAGGAGCAGGGAGAGTAATACGGATAGCACGGCGTCTGTCAAAGATTAGTCGATACTGGAGAGGTGATTCGTTCCTCTCGACAAACTGGTGGTGAACCATAGCATTAAAATCTAGATAGCCAGGAGTTAATTCAATATCATCTTCGCGCACATCTATACAAAGAAAATTAGCTACGCGGGTTGCATAAATTCCACCAAAGAAATCTCCATTAAGTCTATTCAGATGCAACCTACGTGCAACAATGGCTCCCAAATTATATGATTTGTCTCCTAACACAGCACTCCTAAGAATACTGAGGTCAAGGACACACACGTGACATGCCTCATCTTTACCATTTATGCATCTACCTATGAAGAGAGCAAAATAATGTATAGCGGGAAAGTGAATGCTCCCTATAGTAGCTTGTGTAATATCTCTAGATTCTCCCACAGTTATATTAGCAAGAAAATCTCTAAATTCAGATTTGTGAGGATCTCTTATACTACCCCATTGTGGAAGTTTGCATGCAGTGGTAAAATCCTCTAAGTCCATGGTATAAGATTTATCATAAAGATCAAACAGGACAGTTGGAGAATTACGTGAAGTTGAAAATTCAAACCTCCTCACAAAGGAGCTAGTGAGCTCATGATACTGACTGCACTTCTCTTCCTCAAAGCTCACGAGATCAGCGTTACGCAAATATGCGTTGAATTCTTCTTTTATTCCCGCTCGATCCATAAAATTTTCAGAAGGCCACTCACAAGGACGCACCGGAGCGTCTCTTGGTGGCTCTTCGTCAGCATCACGCATTGCAAGCCTGGGTCCTTGCTTCTTGGAAGAACCACCTTGGAACATTTTCCTAAGCATTTTTTTACCTCTGAAAAATTTTAGTAACTTCAAAATAAAAGTAAACCAAACTCAATAATATTGATAGCAACTACTCCTACAAGTTCCTAGGGCCTATATCATGCATCAAAACTACTTTTCACCATATAAATTTGACATGCAAGCTCAAGAACAGGGTCACCTAAGCAGCAAAAAATTGCAATGAATAAAGCACTAGAACAAAAACTAATTGGACCAATGGAGGATTTACATACCAAGGAACAATCTCCCCAAGCAGTTTTGTGAGAGGTGCTTTGAGCAAGGAGATCGAAAATGGCAGCAAGATGAGCTAGAACTCGTGCTTAAGCTGGTTATTCGTGTTTGGGGGAGGAAGATGAAGTGTGTGGGTGCAAGAATAAGTGGAGGAGGGCCACCGTGGGCCCACGAGGCAGGGGGCGCGCCCTCCACCCTCGTGGGCACGTGGTTGACCCCCCTGATGTGTTCTTAGTTCCATAAATCCTCAAATATTCTAGAAAAAAATCATATTTAAATTTCAGGGCATTTGGAGAACTTTTATTTTCGAGGTATTTTTATATTGCACGGATAATCAGATAACAGACAGAAAAAATATTTATTTTTATTTTATTTAATATAAATAACAGAAAGTAAAAGTGTGGTACAGAAGGTTGTGCCTTCTAGTTTCATCCATCTCATGGTCATCAAAAGGAATCCACTAACAAGGTTGATCAAGTCTTGTTAACGAACTCATTCCGAATAACATGGAACCGGAGAAATTTCGAATAACACTATGTTACCTCAACAAGGATATGCACATCCCCAATAATAAGAATATCATATTTCTTCTTGACAGTAGGAAGAGGAAATTCAAAACCTCCAAATATAATCGATGGAATTTTTCCAATAGAGTTGATACGATGAACTTGAGGTTGTTTCCTCGGAAAGTGTACCGTATGCTCATTACCATTAACATGAAAAGTGACATTGCCTTTAGTGCAATCAAGAACAGCCCCTGCAGTATTCAAAAAGGGTCTTCCAAGAATAATAGACATACTATCGTCCTCGGGAATATCAAGAATAACAAAGTCCGTTAAAATAGTAACGTTTGCAACTACAACAGGCACATCCTCACAAATGCCGACAGGTATAGCAGTTGATTTATCAGCCATTTGCAAAGATATTTCAGTAGGTATCAACTTATTCAAATCAAGTCTACGATATAAAGAGAGAGGCATAACACTAACACAGGCTCCAAGATCACATAAAGCAGTTTTAACATAATTTATTTTAATGAAGCATGGTGTAGTTGGTACACCGGGATCTCCAAGTTTCTTTGGTATTCCACCCTTAAAATTATAATTAGCAAGCATGGTGGAAATTTCAGCTTCCGGTATCTTTCTTTTATTTGTAATAATATATTTCATGTACTTAGCATAAGGATTGGTTTTGAGCATATCAGTTAATCGTATACGCAAAAAGATAGGTCTAATCATTTCAGCAAAGCGCTCAAAATCCTCATCATCCTTTTTCTTGGATGGTTTGGGAGGAAAAGGCATGGGTTTCTGATGGTTCTATTTCTTTACCATGTTTCCTAGCAACAAAGTCTTTTTTATCATAACGTTGATTCTTTGATTGTGGGTTATCAAGATCAACAGCAGGTTCAATTTCTATGTCATTATCATTACTAGGTTGAGCATCATTATGAACATTATCATTAACATTATCACTAGTTTCAGGTTCATTACCAGATTGTGTTTCAGCATCAGAAATAGAAATATCATTTGGATTCTCAGGTGTTTCAACAATAGGATCACTAGAAGCATGCAAAGTCCTATCATTTTTCCTTTTCTTCCTTTCAGAAGGACTAGGTGCATCTATATTATTTCTCTGAGAATCTTGCTCAATTCTCTTAGGATGGCCTTCAAGATACAAAGGTTCCTGAGTCATTCTACCACCTCTAGTCATAACTCTAATAGCATTATCATTATCCTTACTATTCAATTCATTGAGCAAATCATTTTGAGCTTTAAGTACTTGTTCTACTTGAGTTGTAACCATAGAAGCATGTTTACTAATAAGTTTAAGTTCACCTTTAACATTAGCCATATAATCACCCCAAGTGTTCAAGCATATTTGAATTGTATTTCAATTGTCTACCAAAATAAGCATTAAAGTTTTCTTGCTTGGCCATAAATTTATCAAACTCATCTAAGCATGGGCTAGCAAATTTAGTAAATGGGATTTCAGCTTTATCATATCTGTAGAGAGAATTTACCTTTACTACCTGTGTTGGGTTATCAAGACCATGAGTTTCTTCAATAGGTAATGGATTAAGATCATATGTTTCTTCAACAGGCGGTAAATTAAGACCATGTATTTCTTCAATAGGAGGTAAATTCTTAACAACTTCAGCTTTAATACCTTTTTCTTTCATAGATTTCTTTGCCTCTTGCATATCTTCAGGACTGAGAAATAGAATACCCCTCTTCTTCGGAGTTGGTTTAGGAATAGGCTCAGGAATTGGCTCCGGAGGTGTCCAATTATTTTCATTTGTCAACATATTATTCAATAGAATTTCAGCTTCATCCGGTGTTCTTTCCCTGAAAACAGAACCAGCACAACTATCCAGGTAATCTCTGGAGGCATCGGTTAGTCCATTATAAAAGATATCAAGTATTTCATTTTTCTTAAGAGGATGATCAGGCAAAGCATTAAGTAATTGGAGAAGCCTCCCCAAGCTTGTGGGAGACTCTCTTCTTCAATTTGCACAAAATTATATATATCCCTTAAAGCAGCTTGTTTCTTATGAGCAGGGAAATATTTAGCAGAGAAGTAATAAATCATATCCTGGGGACTACGCACACAACCAGGATCAAGAGAATTAAACCATATCTTAGCATCATTTTAAGGATATAAAAGTAGCGAGTTCTCTCATCTTTAGTGAATAGGGTGGCTATATCATTCAATTTAGTAAGATGTGCCACAACAGTTTCAGATTCATAACCATGAAAAGGATCAGATTCAACCAAAGTAATTATATCAGGATCAATAGAGAATTCATAATCCTTATCAGTAACAAATATAGGTGAAGTAGCAAAAGCAGGGTCAGGTTTCGTTCTATCATTTAGGGATTGCTTACTCCATTTAGCTAATAATGTTTTAAGTCTAGTTCTATTTCTGCAAGCTAAAATGGCTAAAGAAGCATCTTGATCAAATACATAACCCTTAGGAATATCAAGTGGTTCTTCATCATCACTTTCATCAGTATCATCAGATTCAATATTTTCAATTTCTCTAGCCCTAGCAAGTTGTTCATCAAGAGAATCACTAAGTGGCATAGTAGTATCAGGCATAGAGGTAGTTTCATCATAAGTATCATGCATAGCAGAAGTGGCATCATCAATAACATGCAACATATCAGAACGAATAGCAGAAGCAGGTGTAGGTGTCACAAGCTTACTCATAACAGAAGGTGAATCAAGTGCAGAGCTAGATGGCGGTTCCTTACCTCCCCTCGTAGTTGAGGGATAGATCTTGGTTTTTGGATCTCTCAAGTTCTTTATAATGATAAGCAGATATATATATCCCAAGTGACTCAAAGAATAGAGCTATGGTCCCCGGCAACGGCGCCAGAAAATAGTCTTGATAACCCACAAGTATAGGGGATCGCAACAGTTTTCGAGGGTAGAGTATTCAACCCAAATTTATTGATTCGACACAAGGGGAGCCAAAGAATATTCTCAAGTATTAGCAGCTGAGTTGTCAATTCAACCACACCTGGAAACTTAATATCTGCAGCAAAGTGTTTAGTAGCAAAGTAATATGATAGTGGTGATAACGGTAGCAAAAGGTAACAGTAGTAAAAGTAATGTTTTTGGTATTTTGTAGTGATGATAGCAATAGCAACTGATAAGTAAATAAGCGAAGAACAATATATGGAAAGCTCGTAGGCAATGGATCAGTGATGGAGAATTATGCCGGATGCGGTTCATCATGTAACAGTCATAACCTAGGGTGACATAGAACTAGCTCCAGTTCATTGATATAATGTAGGCATGTATTCCGAATATAGTCATACGTGCTTATAGAAAAGAACTTGCATGACATCTTTTGTCCTACCCTCCCATGGCAGCGGGGTCCTTACGGAAAATAAGGGATATTAAGGCCTCCTTTTAATAGAGAACCGGAACAAAGCATTAACACGTAGTGAATACATGAACTCCTCAAACTACGGTCATCACCGGTAAGTATCCCGATTATTGTCACTTCGGGGTTAACGGATCATAACACATAATAGGTGACTATAGACTTGCAAGATAGGATCAAGAACACTCATATATTGATGAAAACATAATAGGTTCAGATCTGAAATCATGGCACTCGGGCCCTAGTGACAAGCATTAAGCATAGCAAAGTCATAGCAACATCAATCTCAGAACATAGTGGATCACTAGGGATCAAACCCTAACAAAACTAACTCGATTACATGATAGATCCCATCCAACCCATCACCGTCCAGCAAGCCTACGATGGAATTACTCACGCATGGCGGTGAGCATCATGAAATTGGTGATGGAGGATGGTTGATGATGACGATGGCGATGGATTCCCCTCTCCGGAGCCCCGAACGGACTCCAGATCAGCCCTCCCGAGAGGTTTTAGGGCTTGGCGGCGGCTCCGTATCGTAAAACGCGATGATTTCTTCTCTCTGATTTTTTTCTCATCGAAACTCAATATATGGAGGTGGAGTTGGAGTCGAGAGGCAACAGGGGGCCCACGAGGTAGGGGGCGCGCCCCCCACCCTCGTGGCAAGACGGTGGGCCCCCTGGCCTTCATCTTTGGCAGGTATTTTTCTTATTTTCTGAAAAGTGTCTCCGTGAAGTTTCAGGTCATTCCGAGAACGTTTGCTCCTGCACATAAATAACACCATGGTAGTTCTGCTGAAAACAGCGTCAGTCCGGGTTAGTTCATTCAAATCATGCAAGTTAGAGTCCAAAACAAGGGAAAAAGTGTTTGGAAAAGTAGATACGTTGGAGACGTATCACGTACCGACGAGGGCGTCGAGGGCGCATCACAAGTCGTGGACGAGGAAATCCCGAGGGTGCGTGACACATCCGAGTCCAGGGACGGCTTGATGGCCGAGCCGCCTACTGTGAAGGGAGTTGGCGTCGGCTCGACTCGCTCCGGCTTGGTCAGAGCCACTCCCGCCGGCTCGGTCGGATCCGCTACCGCATGGCTCGCCCCTCCTTGGACGCGATTGACGTCCGGTCCATGCATGACCGGGCGATCGATGTAAGGTGCATCAGGGGTGGCTTCTTCATCATTCTAGAAGCTGAAGACGAGCACTGCGTCCGGTACTTGCACCATGGTGAGGAAACAAAATAGGAGAATATGCAGCATCTACAAATTGGTAAGACGAAAGAAGTGATGGTAGAGTAGAATGTGAAGAAGGTTGTGACTCCGAAAAATGAGAGAAAGGATAGTGGTTCTCATCAAAGATAGCATCACGGATATGTAAACACGATTTGAGGGAACATGGAGACACTTGTATCCTTTATGCAGAGAGCTATACCCAAGAAAGACACACTTTTTAGAACAAAACTCAAGTTTGTGATTGTTGTATGGTCAAAGATGCGTCCAACAGGCACAACCAAACACTTTGAGAAAGGTATAATCAGGTGTTTCTTGAAGCAAGCATTCAATGGGAGTTTTCATGGCTAGTACTCGTGTAGGAAGCCTATTGATAAGAAAGCAAGCCGTAGAGAAAGCATCAGTCCAAAAACGAAAAGGTACAGATGCATGTGCCAAAAGAGTTAAACCAGTTTCCACTATGTGACGATGCTTACGTTCAGCAGCGCCATTCTGCTGATGTGTATGTGGACATGAGACAGGGTGTGTAATCCCAAGTTTACCAAAAAACGTGTTGAGGTTGCAGTATTCTCCCCCCCCCAATCAGGCTGAACATGAATTATTATTTTACCGAGGAGACGCTCAACATGAGTTTGAAATTGAAGAAACACACTAAACACATCGGATTTGCGCTTAAGAAAATAGAGCCAAGTGAACCGACTATAAGCATCAAGAAAACTGACATAATAATTATGACCACTAACTGAGGTTTGGGCAGGGCCCCATACATCTGAAAACACAATTTCGAGAGGATGTTTAACTACACGAGTAGATACTGGAAACGGAAGTTGATGACTTTTTCCTTGTTGACAGGCATCACACACCGAGACACCTTTATTACTAGACATGACCGGGAGTTGATGGCGATGAAGAACATGGCGCACAATGGGGGAAGCTGGATGACCGAGACGCGAATGCCATTGAGATGGCTTGACACGAACACTGCTGAAGACTTTAGAAGCTTGAGGTGCATCAAGTGGATAGAGGCCATGGTGATAATGACCGCTAAGAAGAACGTCCCTCGTTGCGCGATCCTTAAGAAAGACATCAAAGGGGTGAAATTCAACAAAAACATCATTGTCATGTGTAAGTTTAGGAACAGATAGAAGATTGCATGTAACAGCAGGAACATGAAGGACATCACAAAGTTTAAGGTGCCTAGAGGTACTAGTGGGAAGGGAACTTTGACCAATATGTTCGATGTGCATACCTGACCCATTTGCAGTGTGCACCTTGTCTGGACCATGGTAGGGCTCGCGGGAATGAAGCTTGTCGAGTTCATTCGTCAGATGATCAGTGGCTGCTGTGTCCATGTACCAACTTGCATCGATGGGATAGGAGGTAGTGTGACCTTGAGGAGCACCAATGGGACCATGAGTAGCCATGGCAGCTTGACGCTCATTGTTGCGCCCATTGTTGCCAATGCCCAGGAAATCATGCTTGAAGCGTTTGTGACAATGAGAAGCAACATGGCCTTGAAATCCGCAAAGCTTGCATGTGGGGCGACCACCACTGGGACGACCACAAGTAGGGCAAGACGCACCATCAGGTGATGACGAGCCACCACCTTGACGTTTGTTGTTGTTGTTTTTATAGTTCTGCTGCTGCGTAGGTGGCGGAAGATTTGGTTTTCCACCTGATGAGACACCACCGGGACGATAGGGCTGCCGCGAACCACCACGGGTCACGCTGTTCGCCAAAGAGAATCCGCCATGAACCTCAGTGGACCGACGAGACTCAATGCGTTGTTCAGTTTGAAGAAGACGAGCATAGAGATCTCGTGGAGGCGTCGGGGTATCACGACCTTGGCCCACCTCGACCAAGGAATCATAGTCACTGTCGAGCCCACCAAGAATAAAACCAGTGAACTCTTCATCATAAAGAGGTTTCCCAATGGCGGCCAAAGTGTCAGCGAGATTCTTCACTTTGTTGAAATAAACAGTGGTTGAGAGATCAAGCTTCTTCATGTCCTGAAGTTGACGACAAAGTGCCATGGACCGTGCCGTGGACTGTGATGAAAAACTGCTCTCGAGAGTTGTCCATGCATCCTGTGACGTAGCAGCAAAGAGGATCATGCCAGTGACCCCTTCAGTCAGCGATGATTGAATTGCCGAGAGGATTGCTTGATCTTGCTGCACCCAAATAGTATAAGCCTGGTTTGGAACCATATGTCGCGCACCATCCACCGTAGTGGCCACAACAGTCGATGGTGGACATGACAGCGATCCATCAACGTAGCCGAGGAGATTATGGCTATGGAGGAGAGGAAGGACATGCGTGCGCCAATACAGAAAATTCTCCGCCGATAACTTGATGGTGAGGAGATGGGCGAAGTGAAACGGCGCAGGTGCGGGCACGTCGGCCACCGCGGGCAGACCGACGGGAGCAGGCCGGACAGCGGCGGCCGCGGGAATAGTCGAAGAAGCCGGGGGCATCACCCCGGCCATGAAGGAGCCGAGGTTGGTACCGAAGCTGGATGGGCCAGCCATGGTGCTGACGACAAGGGAGTTGTGCAGTCCATTTGTGCCGGCCAGGAGAGCGGCGAGGCTGGGAGGAAGAAGCCCGCCAGCAGAGGCAGCGACCGAAGGTGTGGTGGCTGCAGTAGAATAGCCGGCGGCGGCGGTCGAAGGAGCAGTGGAAGTCATCGTACGTAACCTAAGCTGATACCATGTAATATGTTCAGGTTTGAGGGGTTGAGGAATCGCACACACATAAGGGTGCGGCCGGTCTATTTATATATATCAAGGAGCTGTTACAATTACAGGATATGTAAGTAAAGTCTAATCCTACAATACAGAATCTAACAGGCAGTGGCATCTCCCTGATCATGTGTTGGTGGTCTCTCTTGGTGGCCTGATTTGGGATCGGGGTACCTTGGTCTCAGGGTGAAAACCCATCATCGCCTTTCGATCGCGGCGGGTGACGACGTGCGTCGTCACTCTTTTGGGGGTGTCGTTGGGGAGCTCAGGTACCTTCCGGTTGCGGTTCCGACATCGGCGGGCAAGCTCGGATCCATTCTTGTGGCTCCCTCGGCTAAGGTAAAGGGTGGTCAATGGAATTCCTATCTTTCTCTCATGGGGGCGTGGTCACTCTTTTGTTTGTAGCTGTGGGTCTTTTGATCAGCTTTATAAGAGGGTTTTCTCATCACCTTGTATATGTTCGGTCGCATTGCTTTATTTATATAGCGGGCGAAAGCTTTTTTCAGTAACACGAAAAATATGTCTAGATACATTCGTTTATAGATAAATATAAACAAGTAATTTAGAACGGGGAATACTTCTTAGAGTTATTTAGTAACATGCAATGGAACTTTCCCCCATTACAATTTTACGATGGGTTTTACCCATTCGAATCCTGGTCCCACCACCTTATTTTATTTTATGTTTAAAATGGAGGCAAAATATTTACCTCATCGATTAATTAAATAGAAGAAAATTGCCCAATTAACTAATAAAAAATCAGAAGAAAAAAACGTTTGTGGACTCTTCACAGAGAATGCAACCCCATAAGACATGAGCAACTCGGCTACCTATCCAACACATAACGACCACAAACCCCCACACTACGACATCACAAAGACAGACACAATAAGAATAACTCGGCCAAAGACCAGGGGCACCACCATATCCATGAAGACAAGTCATGCCATAAGGACAACCCAAAAGACTGATGACCATCCATCAAGCAGCTCCGGGTGCCTTTCCTGTGGCGTCACTCTTCTTTTCTTTACTCCTGAGAGCCTCCTCCACAATCGTCTTGCCAGATCCAGGGCTAGTCTGCGTCCAAACATTTGAGCAAGTTGTGAGAATCTCATCGACCTTGTCATGCACAGAAACCTTCCCAGTGGTCACGTGTGACTGGGTGACCGCAACATCGGAACCTCCTCCACAAAGGCGAGCGGCTGGCTAGGCTCCTGATCATGCACCAGCATACCGACCACCTCAACATCATCAGCCACAGGTACCATCGACACTGTTGGTCTTCGCATCTGGCTTCACTCTATGAGCAACCAAACCTAACACTTTGGATAACAAATCAACCATGTATT
This sequence comes from Triticum urartu, assembly GCF_003073215.2. Taxonomy (NCBI): domain Eukaryota; kingdom Viridiplantae; phylum Streptophyta; class Magnoliopsida; order Poales; family Poaceae; genus Triticum; species Triticum urartu. Next base: position 367,385,298 of record NC_053026.1, on the reverse strand, counting down.
CGCAATGTATACATACTAGTTGCTGAAGGGCAAAAAACAACCATCAACCAGGGCAGAGACACCAAGAAATAATGCACCATGTCATCACTCACCGTGGACGACAAAGCACTCCACTAGGTAATGTACAGCCGATCGTTACGAGGCTAATTATCCAGTTAACACAAACCAAACCTCTAATAGACACTGAATACCCATACAGAGATTGATTGACGAAATGATAGCTCTATAATACACCTACAAACACAAGCAGGACATAGGGTATTATCCCCTCAAAGAGCCTGAATCTGGGAAAAATCATTTGTACCAGTTACTGTCGTTACAAGGCGCCTAGCTTAGAATTCCTACCTCGAGATCTGCCGGATTTAGCTCCATCAGTGTGACAGAAGGTGGAGGAAATTCTGTGTGTGAAACCGCTTGTGGCGGTAAGAAATTAGAGGTGGCTTTCAAAACCGCCTCCGCTATGTCGAGTATTAGCACATGCTTTGAGGTAGATCGAGGAACCACCAGCTGCCCATGTACCAAAACTGCCTGATTATGTGCTAGTCAACCCTCTTCCTTCGTGTCTAAATTTTGGTAGAGGTCATCATGCACCTGACCCCTTGCTTCACATGCAACTCGCTTCGCGATCTTCTTTCCACCTTGTACTTTTCTATGTTGTCTACACTCTCGTCTAGGTGTAGGCATGTGAAACATTCTTTCTTCTCCTTAATAGTCTTATGGACATCATCTTTCCACCAACATGTATCTTTAGCTCCGCTTCTACTTCCCTTGGTCACCCTAAACTCCTTTGAAGTCACCTTCCTTCCCATATTAATCCATATATTGTTTGCATCACCCCCTTCCTCCCAAGGGCACTCCTTAATAACCCTCTCCTTAAGGGCATGAGTTGCCTCCCTTTGAGTTTACACCACTTCATTCTAACACAACTATATTCGGCATGTCATTTTTCTATGACAAAGTGTTGTACAACTAAGTCTAAGCAACAGAACCAATAACGGTTTTGTAGGTTTGATTCAACCAGTTTGATCAGCGAGTCACTCATAGATTATGTGGATGAACTATGTAATCTCGAGTTGACTTACAAAATAGTTTATTTATTCATAAATGTGCTTCTCAAAAATTGTTCGTGACTTACAAAATAGTTTATTCATTAATAAAATGTTAGTGGATTCAAAAAATGATCATCCATTTCAAAAAATGTCCGTTAAATCAAAAAAAAGATTCGTGAATTTTAAAAATTGTTCCACCAATTTCCATAAAAATGTTCGTCGATTCTAGAAACATTTGCCGATTCAAGAAAATAGTTTATAAAATGTTCAGATTTTTTTAAAAAAAATTGCAAATAGTGTAAAATGTTCATAAATTCAAAAAATGTTCTTGATTTTAGAAAATGTTTGAAAATTTGTTAAAGGGTTCATGAATTTGAAAAAATTTCACGATTTCAAAAATGTGCACAAGTTTAAAAACATTCATGATTTCACGAAATTGAGAGTGATAGCGTATCTCGGTGATGCAGCAAAATGTGATCATGGCCATTGAAGATTATGAATTTTTTTCTCCCGTTGCAACGCATAGGCCCTTTTGCTAGTTCAATACAAAATATGTACCCTATCATACAGATGACCTCCTGCATAGAGCTCTAGAACAAGATTACCAATATTATCTAACAAGCCAAAATAAAATAAAAAACACGAACGCATTCAAGCCAAATATGTCATATTTGTAATTGTTGCGGATGACACTTGCAGTTATTTATCAACTGTACGGGCATTACCTGATGAACTGATCGGAGTACATTACAAACAAGCAATATAAACAACTTCACCGCTACACCAGAAAAGCATGCTGTTGCTTTGCCACACAAACAACAAAAGACACAGAGTCGTGTATTCCGCCGCGACGCGATCTGTGCATATTCCAGTAGCTACTTGCCCTGGTCGTGTACGTTGGCATAACCTGGAGCTGGAGAAGCATGAGGAGGAGGGACAAGAGCAGCCGGCGCTGGTGGTGGTGGTGGTGGATAGCTGTCAGCCGGCGCCGGCGCCTGCGCCGCCTCCGGCACCGGAGAAGGGCGAGATGGCTTCTCGCCACAGCAGCTGAGCCGTAAATCGCCAAGGCAGGAGAGCTTGCCAGATGTGTTCCCCATGTATATGCCCTCCCCGTATGGAATGTATGATAATTGCTCTCTCCAGTCCAGTCGCTATATATTGGATGCCAAAATCAAAGATTAATGCAAGATAATACGAAGGCAGCATCGCATTCTCTCGTCACTCAGAGCACGAAACTCCCAAGCGCTTGGCTTGGCGACTTGGACTGAAAAAAAAAATGCTCTTTTGCCAAAAAAAATATATAAAAAGAACACCAAGGCACACACTCGAGTTGAATATAATGTCATCCATGTGAACTGAATGTGGTTCCAGGCCCTACTTCTTAACAACAACATGCAATGGAACTTTACCCGACTACAGCTTTGCAATGGGTTATCCATTCCAGTCCCGGTCCGACCAGCTTAGCAGCCAGCAAGTCTTTGCTTCTGGCTTCATCACCGTGCAGACAACCAAACTTCACACTTCGCGTAACAAGTCAAGTAGTCAACCATGTATACATACTGCTTGCTCAAGAGCAAGAAGATCAACAACCATCCTCAGGGGCTCAGGGGGCAGAGAGAGCAAGAAATAATGCAACATGTTCACCGGCGTGGACGACGAAGCACTCCACTAGGTAATGTACAGCTGATCCTTACGAGGCTAACTATCCAGTTAACACAAACCAAACCTCTATTAAACACTGAAAACCCATACAGAGGTTGACGAAACGACAGCTCTACAATACACCAAACTGTGCATGAGAAAACAGCTGCTCTCCCCTGCCATGTGCATCGGAAACAAGCCCATGAAGAAGGTCAGGACGATCATGGTACTTTGGGTAGTCGTCTGATCCGGTCCTCCTAGTTTCCGTATCTCCTGCCAGACTCCATGGTGTCGAGAATAGGACTCGTGTCTCTTAGGGCGATCCCGCCCTGACCTTCCCCTTCTTCGGTCTCCGTGGGTGGTCGCACACTGAAGGAGTTTGCAATGCCGCTGTTGCGCGCCTCGGCTAGCTGGAGGGTGTATGCGTGAGGCCACAGTCCTGCAATGCAAATTGTTACTGTTATCACTGAAAAACATGGAGGAACACAAAAATCGATAAGTAATAAAACAGGTAAAAGGAGGCACCATCTGCATCATAAGGGTATGGGAAAAATTGCAGGTAGCAAAATGAAGCCACTGTGAGACCTGCAAAGGGAACAGGGAACAGGAGAAGAAAATAATTATAGGCATTTTTAGAAAAAATATAGAAGGTCGCCTATGTGAATTTACAGAACTACGAAAATGGCAAACCTAAAACAGCTCCTGCAACCACATCTTGCCAGTGATGCCAGTAGTCATCCACTCGAGAAACAGCAACAAGTGCAGCAGTAAGTAGAGGCAGAACAATAATACAAAGCTTTGCAATATGACCTTTACGGTCAAAAACTGCGATTTTCCCAGTCAAGTACCACGTAAGGAAGCCTAGGCCGGCAAAAGACCCTGGAATAGATTAACACAAGGTGAACGAGAACACAGTTATTAGATGATCAAACCATGACCTATTTGACAGAATTGTAACAGCACTGCCATAGATGCTAGATGTGCCTAATGAAAGACTGCGCCTTGACGTACCCGACCTCAGATATTGAATTGGCCTAAAAACTTTTTGCTTTTACTTAGAAATGCTTCTGACTGGACTTGTATTTCACCACAGGGCATGTTTCAACTACAACCTTGAGACAAGGCTAAGACTAGGCCAATTTTGTGGGGTCTCTAATCAAACACATGACTGATGTGCATTGTCTAATCAAACTAATCACACAGCTGCTCCTACACCAAGCAGCAACCAAGCATCTAAACTGGAAGGTGGCACGCCGCACTTTCATGCCTGCCACTTCCTGGTTCACTGCAAATCACACCAAAGTGGCCAGTGCACCAGGCTGTCTCGTGCCCAATTGTGGCCTAGCCACCTGTCCGAGCTCCCCTGATTCCATGACTGCCACTAAGCCAGCCACCACAAGCAGCCCAACCAACCACAAAACAACAGGTAGCCATCACGGACTGTGTCAAAAGGATTATCACAAGGGTGTAAAAAACAAGCTCAAGTATGTAATGGAGTTTTAAAGAAAGAATGCTCGGGCATAGCTGACCAACAAATGCTTGACACCAATATTACCAAAGGAAACATTAGGTATTACTTAAGTATTCATGTCATCACTTACATGATGAGTGTCCACTTGGGAAGCTTTTGTGACCTTCTTTGATGACACTCTTCTCTCCATGGCACAGAACACCAGTAGTGACATTATCATAAAGCTGAAAACAGGGTCATTCGATGAGTTTTGGTCAATTTAGACTCCATACATGATAAGAACAACTGAACAGTGGGCAGGTCAACAAAGATGGACTTGTGGCTGAAACAGGTGAAGTTCTCGGGTAGTAATCTTACATCCTTTCCATCTGGGAAACAGCGCCAGAAGAAATCAGGACGTGGTCGGCCAACTCCATCCTTAATTGCATCAGTAATCACCGCAGTTATGAGCACCGAATAAAGAATACCTAAATATGTGTTTCAAATTATTTCTTGTACATACATTATAAACATATTCATAAGCCCAAGAATATGTAAATACCCAGTATGCCATGGTGCAAATCATAGATATTCTTCTTCTTGAAGTAAATTCCACCAAAGATGACACATGGCAAGACAATTCCAATGAGCTGCAAATCAGGTGAGTTACAAAATTGGAACTATCTTTTGAATGGCACACAAAATGATGTAAGTAGTGAGAAAAAAGTCCAAAATGAGCAGCACAAGAACACACCGGAACAGCCCAAAAGGGCACAGTATTGCCCTTTAATGGATATCTCAAGTCAGTCATCATGTCCTTCCCAATGAAGCGGTGAAAAGGCTCAATTATATTCAACAGTCCATCTATGACAGCAAGGAGGAGAAGTATTATCCAGTCATACATGTGGAGTCTTGCCACTTTGGCTCCATGGGACTTTATAGTGTAACATCCTAACTGGATATCCGCCATTATGTCCTATAAATAACAAAGACAAAGGGAGCAAGACAAGAATTGGTGAGTAAAGTTGCAATAATTACAAGATAGACTGGATGTAATGCAGCTATGAATAATGAAATAGAAGATAAAAAATCAAAAAGAATTAATATCAAAAATAGGAGCACAAATACTTGCAGTTGTAGCATTACAAATGAAGACAGTGTTACTCTGCTTGACTGGCTTTTGTATATAATTATCTATCCCTTTATTTCATTAGTTTAATCATAGCAAATAGTGCTCCTACAATTCCAAATAAGTTGCGAGCTTGACTGGAAAATGATTATATTTATAGGCTATAGTTTCCAATTATCAAACATTAGCGTCTCATATAAAACTAGTAATACTGTAATACTATTTTACGCATAAACACGGTGATTAAGGAATGTCAAATCAAAAACATGACAGCCCAAAGAGCCCACTGTAGCGAGCATGAAAATCCTCGCCCAATCAAATTTGAAGTAATAAAATAATTATGAGAAAGCCATTATCAGCATAATTTATCACCTGGGCAAAATATGCAGGCTATAACTACAAACCACAGTAGATAAAAAGTTTGTTCTCATAGTAAACATCACAACCCAAAGGTTCTACCCTAGGAAGCATGAAGACCAAGTCAAGTTCCTAACATAGAACCACTTCAGAGGGCCAGTATAACCAATTCAACATGATATATCTAGGACTTAGTTATATCAATTTGGAGTGCTGGCTACAACTTGCAAAACATCACATTACACTGAGGCGTGCAGGGATACCATAATGAATATTTCCAGGAAAGTAGCATGTTCCAAAAAAATCAGTACAAGGTCGGTTAGTCTACTAATATTGATGATCACTAACAAACAATTAATATACAACTTATGGAATGTCAACAAAACCCTGAAACCTCTGAGATTTGGGTAACAATTCACAATAATCAGAAATGTAATTAAATACCAGGACATCTAATCTGTTGCTGCCAACTAAACAGTAAGGTTGCATCCCTCCCATTGTAATCATTTGTTAAGTCAACAAAACAAGAGTTGAATGTTGATAGGGGCTTGGGACATCCATCGACCTCCAATTAAGGTGATAATTAGAAAGTGCTAATCCTAGTCCAGGAATCTGGAGAGCTGACAACATAACAAGTCACCCGCAAAAAAAAAAGTCTGCGCAACTAATATGATTATTAAGTTCCAGGATAAGTGGGATGGTGGAAAACTGGCCCTCGCATCGCTCTCTCTTGAGCAACTCGAGGATGACCCAAACTCTAGCCCCAGCCTCTCGAGAGCAACTCGAAGGCTGGCCCGCGTGGCTCTTGATGACAGTGGCAGTGATGTTCCCTCCTGGTGCGCTCCTCTTGCAGGGCCAGAAACCAGGGCGGCGGCCCTGGAAGGCGGGCTGCACGGACTGCTCCCTGGTGACAGCAGTGTTGGCTGCTTTCCTTGTCCATGTGGGCAGTGGGTGGTCCTAACAAGGACGGCACAGTACGCCGATGAAAGCTAGGCCTTTGGGTGTTGCGTCCCTCTTGGGGGCTTCACCGCAGTTCTTCCATCCCCTTTCAGAGTCCCAAGTGACAACCCATGTCCATCTTGTCAGGCTCGGTGGCGGCGCAACGCAACATTACCCCTCCTGGCATGCCACCAGAGATCCCAATTCCCTTCTGGGTGTGGTGTGATGGCTTCTTCGGCAGGCATGGATGGTGACTTGGAGCATCTTCGGTTCGAGATGATGGTGGCTCCGTTGTGCTGTCTCTTCATGTGAATACGTCGGCAGTTGCCCCAGTCCCTTCTGCTTGCTCGCAGAGTCGCGCTCCTCCGTCCGGAGCAAGTTTGATAGAGCGTTGCATCGTGGTCCAGTGATTTTATCCAGGGGATGTCGGTTCGCTTGTGGTCGGCTCCTTTTGGTGCTTCCTGTTGTGCCTATGCAGCTCCTGTGCTTTTGCTCGGCGGCAAGCTAGCATCATCCAGCAGTGCACTCCTCGTAACGTTCCCAGGCTAGGGGCCTGGTGTTCATTCTGTGTTGTTTGCTCTGCTCGCTTTGTTTAGCATGGTCTTCTTTGATCTGCTTTGAAAGAGGGTTGCCTCAACACCCTGTATCCTTCGGCCGTGTTGCTTATAAAACAGGATGAAAGCCTATTCTCTAAAAATTATCATGTCCCACAGATAACAGATGAAACCAACATCAAGCAGTGATAGCGTTTGACATATAAATTTCACTCTTGATTCTTCTTAAACTCAGGAGACCAGAAATATTTTTTAAATCGCTAAGCTCAAATAAGTACCAGTACAAGTCTACAACTGTGTGAAAGAATATGCAAAACTTAAGATGCCATTCAGTTGATAGAAACTAAATGGCTTGGAATTCTTTTAGAGATGTCAGCAGCAACTTACTGGCCCATGTCTAAGTTACACATTATTTCTACTCATAATCCTGTCTTGGTGTATTTATTATTTCACACAATTATTCTCTTTATGTAACTGGTTCCTAAACAGTTGATAGTTCCCTATATGACTTCACATCACAAAAGAATAGAAAGGCCTGCATGATCTATAAAAATATGATAGGAAGGATGAACGCAAACTAGCAATGGAGAAAACAGGGATATTGTAATATAGACTAGAATTGAATCCTGGTATAGACAAGCTACTCTGATCATATTAAGGATTGCAGAAACAAGAAGGGCTTGGTAGGGCTAATATTGCAGTTCGAGTCTTCTAGGAATATAAATGTTTCTGATTTAGGTGCTCGAAATTACTCAACGTATTAAAATGCTTATCATATGGAAGAAGCAGAGCTTGAATATTCATATGCAATCACAGAGGTTTGGACATAACAAAAATGGTACAGCCAGCATCGGTGTTCTGCTATGAATGCAAATTTTTGCTTTATTTCTTCCATCACTTGAGAAAAGATCTAAGAATGCAAGTTTACTATGTAGTATTCATAAAACAGTGAAAGAAGACTGTAAATATAATTTGTAAAGATCTGACCGTCAGCATCACTATACATGAAAGACTGAAAAGATTGAAATATTAAACGGTCAAATAAACCGGAACATGGAAATCTTCCTTGTGACCAAACAACTAAACGAATTTAGGGTGAAAATCCAACTAGTTGAAGCTGACAAACCCAAGGAGTAAACAGAATCATGCATGAACAAAACAAACTGTTGACTATAAGCTCTTAATGATCCAGAAATCAACACACTGCATGTACCTCCGAAACTGAGAAAACACAGTGCCAATCGCTGAACAGAACTGTGGAAGCCTCAGTGTAACCAAAACTCCCAAGTCACAGAACAAATAATGTTTGGTCCTTGCTTTAGTCCTGAACAGGCCAGCTTCGAAGCTAATAGACAAAACTCGTTCGGCTGATTCGACCACTTGACCCTTGAAACACTGGAAACGGTTGGCTCGACGTCGAAATTTCCAAGCCAACTGGCAGTAAAGATTGAACGGGTACGGCCTAGAGCAGCTAGCTATCTACTGCTGGTACGTACTATATATCACTTTAAAGATCGTCCGTCGGTGGAGCGGTTGTTTGCCCACTGCCGCTTGACTCTAGCCTCTAGGGGGGCGGCCGTACCAATGTTTGGCACCAAACCCTGTTGACGCGGTTAGCAGGGCCCGATTCTGCGCCCTGCACAGTACGAACCTAACCAAAACCATGGAGTGGGTGGACTGGATTTCTGAAGCAGCAGCACACTCGCAGCGGGGATAATAAACAAGTACTAGAATTAAAGGAAAAGAAGGAGGGGATTCGGATGGATTGCCCCCGGGTGCAGCGAAGGAGATACGATGCTCCGGAACAAAAACAAAAAAAATCCGAACTCGAGGAACAATCAGGACAGCGTTCCTTACCGACGCGAGAAGGAACCGAGCGGAGTCGGATCTCCAGCGCTCCGCCCTGGAGGATGCCGGGGAGAAGACGGTGCTCCGCGCCGCCGGCGACGGTGGGGCGCGCCGGGTGGATTGCGGGGCTGGGAAAGAGGAGGAGACGAGGGTTGGTGAGGGGATTATTAGTGGTTGCTTTGTCCTCTTGTTTTTTGAGGAAAAGTCGAGAGGGCAATTTTGCTTTTCAAATGATTTTGAATCTACTCTACAGTGTGCTGTATATGAAACCGTCTGGTAGTGTTGTGGTGGGCGGCGGTGTGGGCCCAGACAAACGCTTGAGAGTTGAGGCCTGTCCAGATACCCGAGACGACAGCCTTTGTTGACTGCTGCTATGGGGCGCGTGCCGCCGTGCGAGAACGACCACAGCCAATGGTTTTACTACCCAATTTTGAATGAATTTTATCCTCTCTTGTTCTAGATTTGCCACAGCTGTGACGTCTAACGGAAATTTAGTATTTCAAAAATATGTATGTCAGGCATGAAAAAAGCTCATCATTCCTCAGCACGCTCAGCAGTTCGCTATACACTCGAGCTTCTCCACGCGAATATGTCCAAACTATCCTAGATGATGTTGGACAAACTTGTCTCTAATCGATGATATCCCAACTCCATCGCAAAATAATAAAAAAATGATATCCCAACTCTATTTTGTACTTTTTTTAGAAATGCCTTTATGGCTCACTTTATTGCTCAAATCAGAGATACATCATCGATTAATAAAGACAAAGTAAAGCTAGAAGGTTCCTCAACCCACACATCTGGTGATCATCACAATCTTTAGCTAGAGAATGGGCGACTAAATTGGCCTTCTTTGGACAATGAACAAAGCTAACTTTAGTAAAAGAAATTGACTGAACAAGGATATCTTCGTATATGGGAGCAGCTGCCATTTCATAATCCCGTACTTCCTTGTTTCTTTTTATCTATTTAAAGTCAAACTACATAAAGTTTGGCCAAATTTATCTAAGAAAATAGCAACATTTATAATACAAAAGTTATATAGTATGAAAATTAATTTCATGTTGCATCTAAGATATTGATTTTATATTGTGAATGTTGACATTTTTTTCTTATGTAGTTGGTCAAACTTTATGAAAATTTGACTTTGCACAAACTTTATATGCAGACTAAAAAGAAACAGAGGGAGTATATCATCATTTCTGATTCGGTCCTTTTTCGTGTGGCCACACATCCATCTTAATATGTGCATGTCCGCCACACTTATCTGTTGAACGTTTCACCCTTTAGTCGGCCAACACTCAGCGTCATACAACACTACGGGTCGAATCATCGTCATATATAACTTGTATTTACCTTTTATAGCACTTTCTTGTCACACAGAATGCCAGAAGCTTGGCGCCACCTCATTCATTCGAATTAGATTCGATGGTTCACATCTTCAACAATATCCCCATCCTTCTGAGCATTGACCCCAAACATCGAAAGGTGTCCTTTTGAAGCACCACATGTCCATCAAGGCTAAACTCCTCCTCCTCCTCGTGCCTAGTAGTACCGAACCACACCTCATGTACTCCATTTTAGTTCTACTAACTCTAAAACCATTTGATTCTAAGATTTATCTCCCTAGCTCTAACTTCCTATTGACTCTCGACCGGCTATCATCGACTAGCACCACATCATCTGCAAAGAGAATAAACCATGAGATATATCCTTGTACATCCCTTGTGTCCTCGTCCATCACCAAAGCAAAAGGATAAGGGCTCAAAGGTGACCCCTGGTGCAATCCTATTTTAATCGGGAAAGCATCAATGTTGCCATCATTTGTTCGAACACTTGTCACAACATTATCGTACATGTCCTTGATGAGGGTAATATGTAGGGAAACGTAGCATGCAATTTCAAAAAAAATCCTACGATCACGCAAGATGTATCTAGAAGATGCATAACAACGAGACGGGGAGAGTGTGTCCACGTACCCTCATAGACCGAAAGCGGAAGCGTTAGGTTAACGCGGTTGATGTAGTCGAACGTCTTCACGATCCAACCGATCCAAGTACCGAACGTACGACACCTCTGTGTTCAGCACACATTCAGCTCGATGACGTTCCTCGAGCTCTTGATCCAGTAGAGGGTCGAGGGTGAGTTCTGACAGCACGACGGCGTGGTGACGGTGATGGTGATGTGATCCGCGCAGAGCTTCACCTAAGCACTACGACGCTATGACCGGAGGAGTAAACTGTGGAGGGGGGCACCGCACACGGCTAAGAGAAATCTTGGTGTGTCTTGGGGGTGCCCCCCGCCCCGTATATAAAGGGGGGAGGAAGAGGTGGCCGGCCCAAAGGGGGCACGCCAAGGGGGGAGTCCTACTTGGACTCCTAGTCCGAGTCCAAGTAAGATTCGTCCCCCTCCTTCCAATCAACGAAAAGGGAAAGGGGAAAGAAGGGAGAAGGAGAAGGAAAGAGGGGTGTCGCGCCCCCTCCCCTTGTCCAATTCGGATTGGGCAGGGGGGCACCACCTACCGTGGCCTGCCTCCTCTCCTCCACTATGACCCATTAGGCCCATTAACTTTCCCGGGGGGTTCCGGTAACCTCCCGGTACTCCGAAAAATCCCCGAACCTTCTCAAACCCATTTCAGTGTCCGTTTATAACCTTCCAATATATCAATCTTTACCTCTTGACCACTTCGAGACTCCTCGTCATGTCCGTGATCTCATCCAGGACTCCGAACAAACTTCGGTCAGCAAAACACATAACTCATAATACAAATCGTCATCGAACGTTAAGCGTGCGGACCCTACGGGTTCGAGAACTATGTAGACATGACCGAGACACATCTCCGGTCAATAACCAATAGCGGAACCTGGATGCTCATATTGGTTCCTACATATTCTACGAAGATCTTTATCGGTCAAACCGCATAACAACATACGTCATTCCCTTTGTCATATGTATGTTACTTTCCCGAGATTCGATCGTCGGTATCCTCATGCCTAGTTCAATCTCGTTACTGGCAAGTCTCTTTACTCGTTCTGTAATGCATCATCCCACAACTAACTCATTAGTCACATTGCTTGCAAGGCTTATTGTGATGTGCATTACCGAGAAGGCCCATAGATGCCTCTCCGATACTCTGAGTGACAAATCCTAATCTCGATCTATGCCAGCTCAACAAACACCTTCAGAGACACATGTAGAGCATCTTTATAATTACCCAATTACGTTGTGGCTTTTGATAGCACACAAGGTGTTCCTCCGGTATTCGGGAGTTGCATAATCTCATAGTCAGAGGAATATGTATAAGTCACGAAGAAAGCAATACCAATCAAACTAAACGATCATAGTGCTAAGCTAACGGATGGGTCTTGTCCATCACATCATTCTCTAATGATGTGATCTCGTTCATTAAATAACAACTCTTTTGTTCATGGTTAGGAAACTTAACCACATTTGATTAACGAGCTAGTCAAGTAGAGACATACTAGGGACACTCTATTTGTCTATGTATTCACATATGTACTAAGTTTCCGGTTAATACAATTCTAGCATGAATAATAAACATTTATCATGATATAAGGAAATATAAATAACAACTTTATTATTGCCTCTAGGGCATATTTCCTTCAGTCTCTCACTTGCACTAGAGTTAATGATCTAGTTCACATCGCCATGTGATTTAACACGAATAGTTCACATCACCATGTGACCAACACTCAAAGGGTTTACTAGAGTCAATAATCTAGTTCACATCGCCATGTGATTAACACCCAAAGAGTACTAAGGTGTGATCATGTTTTGCTTGTGAGAGAAGTTTAGTCAACTGGTCTGCCACATTCAGATCCATATGTATTTTACAAATTTCTATGTCTTCATTGCTCTGCATGGAGCTACTCTAGCTAATTGCTCCCACTTTTAATATGTATCCAGATTGGGACTCGGAGTCATCCAGATCAGTGCTAAAGCTTGCATCGACGCAACTCTTTATGATGAACTCTTTATCACCTTCATAGCTGAGAAATATTTCCTTAATCCTCTAAGGATAATTTTGACCGTTGTCCAGTGATCTATCCTGGATCATTATTGTACCCCCTTGCCAAACTCATGGCAAGGTACACAATAGGTCTGGTATATAGCATGGCATACTTTATAGAACCTATGGCTGAGGCATAGGGCCTCTATCTATCTTCTATCGTGGTCGGGTTTTGAGTCTTACTCAACTTCATACCTTACAACTCAGGAAAGAACTCCTTCTTTGACTTATCCATTTTGAACTCCTTCAAAATCTTATCAAGGTATATACTCATTGAAAGTCTTATCAAGTGTCTTGATCTATCTTTATAGATCTTGATGCCCAATATGTAAGTAGCTTCACCGAGGTCTTCCTTTGAAAAACTCCTTTCAGGCACTCCTTTATGCTTTCCAGAAAATTCTACATCATTTCCGATCAACAGTATGTCATTCACATATACCTATCAGAAAGGTTGTAGTGCTCCCACTCACTTTTTTTGTAAATACAGGCTTCACCGCAAGTCTGTATAAAACTATATGCTTTGATCAACTCATCAAAGCGTATATTCCAACTCCGAGATGCTTGCACCAGTCCATAGATGGATCGCTGGAGCTTGCACACTTTGTTAGCACCTTTAGGATTGAGAAAACCTTCTGGTTGCATCATATATAATTCTTATTTAATAAATCCATTAAGGAATACAGTTTTGACATCCATTTGCCAGATTTCATAAAATACGACAATTGTAACATGATTCGGATAGACTTTAAGCATCGATACGAGTGAGAAAATCTCATCATAGTCAACACCTTGAACTTGTCGAAAAACCTTTTGCGACAATTCGAGCTTTGTAGATAGTAACACTACTATCAGCATGTGTCTTCCTCTTGAAGATCTATTTATTCTCAATGGCTTACCGATCATCGGGCAAGTCAATCAAAGTCCATACTTTGTTCTCATACATGGATCCCATCTCAGATTTCATGGCCTCAAGCCATTTCGCGGAATCTGGGCTCATCATCGCTTCCTCATAGTTCGTAGGTTCGTCATGGTCTAGTAACATGACTTCCAGAACAGGATTACCATACCATTCTGGTGCGGACCGTACTCTGGTTGACCTACGAGGTTCGGTAGTAACTTGATCTGAAGTTTCATGATCATCATCATTAGCTTCCTCACTAATTGGTGTAGGAATCACTAGAACTGATTTCTGTGATGAACTACTTTCCAATTCGGGAGAAGGTACAATTACCTTATCAAGTTCTACTTTCCTCCCACTCACTTCTTTTGAGAGAAACTCCTTCTCTAAAAAGGATCCATTCTTAGCAACGAATATCTTGCCTTCGGATCTGTGATAGAAGGTGTACCCAAGAATTTCTTTTGGGTATCCTATGAAGATGCACTTTTTCAATTTGGTTTCGAACTTATCAGGCTGAAGCTTTTTCACATAAGCATCGCAGCCCCAAACTTTAAGAAACGACAGCTTAGGTTTCTTGCCAAACCATAGTTCATATGGTGTCGTCTCAACGGATTTCGATGGTGCCCTATTTAACGTGAATGCAGCCGTCTCTAAAGCATAACCGCAAAACGATAGCGGTAAATCGGTAAGAGACATCATAGATCACACCATATCTAATAAAGTACGATTACGACGTTCGGGCACACCATTACGCTGTGGTGTTTCAGGTGGCGTGAGTTGCGAAACTATTCCACATTGTTTCAAATGAAGACCAAACTCATAACTCAAATATTCTCCTCCACGATCAGATCGTAGAAAATTTATTTTCTTGTTATGATGATTTTCCACTTCACTCTGAAATTCTTTGGACTTTTCAAATGTTTCAGACTTATGTTTCATTAAATAGATATACCCATATCTGCTCAAATCATCTGTGAAGGTTAGAAAATAATGATAGTCGCCGCGAGCCTCAACACTCATCGGACCGCATACATCAGTATGTATTATTTCCAATAGGTCAGTTGCTCGCTCCATTGTTCCGAATAACGGAGTCTTAGTCATCTTGCCCATGAGGCATGGTTCGCAAGCATCAGGTGATTCATAATCAAATGATTCCAAAAGCCCATCAGCATGGAGTTTCTTCATGCACTTTACACCAATATGACCTAAACGACAGTGCCACATATAATTTGCACTATCATTATTAAATTTTCATGTTTTGGCTTCAATATTATGAATATATGCATCACTATAATCGAGATTTAACAAAAATAGACCACTCATCAAAGGTGCATGACCATAAAAGATATTACTCATATAAATAGAACAACCATTATTCTTTGATTTAAATGAATAATCATCTCGCATCAAACAAGATCCAGATATAATGTTCATGCTCAACACTGGCACCAAATAACAATTGTTTAGGTCTAAAACTAATCCCGGCGGTAGATGTAGAGGTAGCGTGCCGACGCGATCACATCGACTTTGGAACCATTTCCTACGCGCATCGTCACCTCATCCTTAGTCAATCTTCGTTTAATTCGTAGCCCCTGTTTTGAGTTGCAAATATAAGCAATAGAACCAGTATCAAATACCTAGGCGCTACTATGAGCATTAGTAAGGTACACATCAATAACATGTATATCAAATATACCTTTCACTTTGCCATCCTTCGTTATCCGACAAATACTTAGGGTAGTTCCGCTTCCAGTGACCAGTCCCTGTGCAATAGAAGCACTCAGTTTCAGGCTTAGGTCCAGACTTGGGATTCTTCCCTTGAGCAGCAACTTCCATGTTCTTCTTCTTGAAGTTCCCCTTCTTCCCTTTGCCTTTTTTCTTGAAACTAGTGGCCTTTTTAAACATCAACACTTGATGCTCCTTCTTGATTTCTACCTCCGCAGCCTTTAGCATCGCGAAGAGCTTGGGAATTCTCTTTTCCATCCCTTGCATATTATAGTTCATCACGAAGCTTTATAGCTTGGTGGCAGTGATTGAAGAACTCTGTCAATGACACTATCATCAGGAAGATTAACTCCCAGCTGAGTCAAGTGGTTGTGGTACCCAGACATTCTGAGTATATGTTCACTGACAAACTATTCTCCTCCATTTTGCAGCTATAGAACTTATTGGAGACTTCATATCTCTCAATCGGCATTTGCTTGAAATATTTAACTTCAACTCCTGGAACATCTCATATGCTCCATGACGTTCAAAACATCTTTGAAGTCCCGATTCTAAGCCGTAAAGCATGGCACACTGAACTATCGAGTAGTCATCAGCTTTGCTCTGCCAGATGTTCATAACATCTGGAGTTGCTCATGCAGCGGGTCTTGCACCTAGTGGTTCTTCCAAGACGTAATTCTTCTGTGCAGCAATGAGGATAATCCTCAAGTTACGTACCCAGTCCGTGTAGTTGCTACCATCATCTTTCAACTTAGCTTTCTCTAGGAACGCATTAAAATTCAAGGGAACGGTAAGACAGGCCATTGATCTACAACAACATAGATATGCAAAAAACTATCAGGTACTAAGTTCATGATAAATTAAAGTTCAATTAATCATATTACTAAAGAACTCCCACTTAGATAGACATCCCTCTAGTCATCTAAATGATTACGTGATCCATATCAACTAAACCATGTCCGATCATCATGTGAGATGGAGTAGTTTTCAATGGTGAACATCTCTATGTTGATCATATCTACTATATGATTCACGTTCGACCTTGTTCCGAGGCCATATCTGCATATGCTAGGCTCGTCAAGTTTAACCCGAGTATTCTGCACGTGCAAAACTGGCTTGCACCCGTTGTATGTGAACATAGAGCTTATCACACCCGATCATCACGTGGTGTCTCGGCACGACGAACTGTAGCAACGGTGCATACTCAGGAAGAACACTTATACCTTGAAATTTAGTGAGGGGTCATCTTATAATGCTACCGCCGTACTAAGAAAAATAAGATGCATACATGATAAACATCACATGCAATCAAAATATGTGACATGATATGGCCATCATCATCTTGTGCCTTTGATCTCCATCTCCAAAGCACTGTCATGATCTCCATTATCACCGGCTTGACACCTTGATCTCCATCATAGCGGCGTTGTCGTCTCGTCAACTATTGCTTCTACGACTATCCCTACCACTTAGTGATAAAGTAAAGCAATTACATGGCGATTGCATTTCATACAATAAAGCGACAACCATAAGGCTCCTGCCAGTTGCCGATAACTTTTACAAAACATGATCATCTCATACAACAATTTATATCTCATCATGTTTTGACCATATCACATCACAACATGCCATGCAAAAATAAGTTAGGCGTCCTCTACTTTGTTGTTGCAAGTTTTATGTGGCTGCTACGGGCTTCTAGCAAGAACCGTTCTTACCTACGCATCAAAACCACAACGATTGGTCATCAAGTGTGATGTTTTAACCTTCAACAAGGACCGGCCGTAGTCAAACTAGATTCAACTAAAGTTGGAGAAACAGACACCCGCCAACCACCTGTGTGCAAAGCACGTCGGTAGAACCAGACTCATGAACACGGTCATGTAATGTCAGTTCGGGCCGCTTCATCCAACAATACCGCCGAATCAAAGTAAGACGTTGGTGGTAAGTAGTATGACTATTATCGCCCACAACTCTTTGTGTTATACTCGTGCATATCATCTATGCATAGACCTCACTCTGATGCCACTGTAGGGGAACGTAGCATGCAATTTCAAAAAAAATTCCTATGATCACGCAAGATGTATCTAGGAGATGCATAGCAACGAGACAGGGAGAGTGTGTCCACATACCCTCGTAGACCAAAAGCGGAAGCGTTAGGTTAACGCGGTTGATGTAGTCAAATGTCTTCACAATCCAACCGATCCAACTACCGAACGTACGGTACCTCCGTGTTCAGCACACGTTCAGCTCGATAACGTCCCTCGAGCTATTGATCTAGTAGAGGGTCGAGGGAGAGTTCCGACAGCACGACGGCGTGGTGAAGGTGATGGTGATGTGATTCGCGCAGGGCTTCGCCTAAGCACTACGACGTTATGACTGGAGGAGTAAACTGTGAAGGGGGGCACCGCACACGGCTAAGAAAAATATTGGTGTGTCTTTGGGGTGTCCCCCTCCCCCGTATATAAAGGGGGGAGAGGTGGCCGGCCCAAGGGGGGTGCGCCAAGGGGGGAGTCCTACTTGGACTCGTAGTCCAAGTAAGATTCGGCCCCCCTCCTTCCTATCAACGGAAAGGGAAAGGGGAAAGCAGGGAGAAGGAGAAGGAAAGAGGGGGGTCGCGCCCCTCCCCTTGTCCAATTCAGATTGGGCAAGGGGGGGACGCCACCTCCCGTAGCCTACCTCCTCTCTTCCACTATGGCGCATTAGGCCCATTAACTTTCCCGAGGGGTTCCGGTAACCTCCCGGTACTCCGAAAATTCCCCGAACCTTCTCGGAACCATTCCGGTGTCCGTTTATAACCTTCCAATATATCAATCTTTACCTCTCAACCATTTCGATACTCCTCGTCATGTTCATGATATCATTCGGGACTCCGAATAAACTTTAGTCACCAAAACACATAACTCATAATACAAATCGTCATTGAATGTTAAGAGTGCGGACCCTACGGGTTTGAGAACTATGTAGACATGACCGAGACACATCTCCGGTCAATAACCAATAGCAGAACCTGGATGCTCATATTGGTTCCTACATATTCTATGAAGATCTTTATCGGTCAAACCGCATAACAACATACGTCATTCCCTTTGTCATCGGTATGTTACTTGCCCAAGATTCGACCGTCGGTATCCTCATACCTAGTTCAATCTTGTTAGTGGCAAGTCTCTTTGCTTGTTCCGTAATGCATCATCCCGCAACTAACTCATTAGTCACATTGCTTGCAAGGCTTATTGTGATGTGCATTACCGAGAGGGCCCATAGATACCTCTCCGATACTCGAAGTGACAAATCCTGAAGGAAATATGCCCTAGAGGCAATAATAAAGTTGTTATTTATATTTCCTTATATCATGATAAATGTTTATTATTCATGCTAGAATTGTATTAACCGGAAACTTAGTACATGTGTGAATACATAGACAAACAGAGTGTCACTAGTATGCCTCTACTTGACTAGCTCGTTGAATCAATGATGGTTATGTTTCCTAACCATAGACATGAGTTGTCATTTGATTAACGGGATCACACCATTAGAGAATGATGTGATTGACTTGACCCATCCGTTAGCTTAGCATGATGATCATTTAGTTTGTTGCTATTGCTTTCTTCATGACTTATACATGTTCCTATGACTATGAGATTATACAACTCCCAAGTACCGGAGGAACACTTTGTTTGCTACCAAACGTCACAACGTAACAGGGTGATTATAAAAGGTGCTCTACAGGTGTCTCCGATGGTACTTATTGAGTTGGCATAGATCAAGATTAGGATTTGTCACTTCGATTGTCGGAGAGGTATCTCTGGGCCCTCTCGATAATGTACATCACAATAAGCCTTGCAAGCAATGTAGCTAATGAGTTAGTTACGAGATGTAACATTACGGAACGAGTAAAGAGACTTGCCGGTAACGAGATTGAACTAGGTATTGAGATACCGGCGATCGAATCTCGGGCAAGTAACATACCGATGACAAAGGGAACAACGTATATCGTTATGCGGTTTGACCGATAAAGATCTTCGTAGAATATGTAGGAACCAATATGAGCATCGAGGTTCCGCTATTGGTTATTGACCGGAGACATGTCTCGGTCATGTCTACATAGTTCTCGAATCCGTAGGTCCGCACGCTTAACGTTCAGTGACGATCAGTATTATGAGTTTATGTGTTTTGATGAACTGAAGGTAGTTTGGAGTCCCGGATATGATCATGGACATGACGAGGAGTCTCGAAATGGTCGAGACATAAAGATCGATATATAGGAAGCCTATATTTGGACATCGGAATAGTTCCGGGTGAAATCGGGATTTTACCGGAGTACCGGGAGGTTACCGGAACCCCCCGGTAAATGTATGGGCCTTATTAGGCCATAGTGGAGAGAGAGAGGAGACCAGGGCAGGCCGCATGCCCCCTCTCCCTCTGGTCCGAATTGGACTAGGAGGGGGGCGGCGCCCCCCTTTCCTTCCTCCCTCTCTCCCCCTTCCTTCTCTCCTAGTCCAACTAGGGAAGGGGTGGTCCTACTCCAGATGGGAGTAGGACTCCTCCAGGGCGCGCCATAGGAGGGCCGGCCCTTCCCCCTCCTCCACTCCTTTATATATGTGGCCAGGGGGCACCCTGATACGTCTCCAACGTATCTATAATTTTTGATTGTTCCATGCTATTATATATTCTATTTTGGATGTTTGATGGGCTTATTTATACAATTTTATATTATTTTTGGGACTAACCTATTAACCGGAGGCCCAACCCAAATTGTTGTTTTTTTGCCTATTTCAGTGTTTCGCAGAAAAATAATATCAAACGGAGTCCAAATGGAATGAAACCTTCGGGAGCGTGATTTTTGGAACAAACGTGATCCAGAGGACTTGGAGTGGACGTCAAGCAATCAACAAGGAGGCCACGAGGCAGGGGGCGCGCCTACCCCCCTGGGCGCACCCTCCACCCTCGTGGGCCCCTCGTGGCTCCACCGACCTACTTCTTCCTCCTATATATACCTACGTACCCTGAAAACATCAGAGAGCACCACGAATACCTAATTCCACCGCCACAACCTTCTGTACCCGTGAGATCCCATCTTGGGGCCTTTTTCGGCGCTCCACCGGAGGGGGCATTGATCATGGAGGCTTCTACATCAACACCATAGCCTCTGCGGTGATGTGTGAGTAGTTTACCTCAGACCTTCGGGTCCATAGTTATTAGCTAGATGGCTTCTTCTCTCTCTTTGGATCTCAATACGAAGTTCTCCTCGATCTTGTTGGAGGTCTATTCGATGTAATCTTCTTTTGCGGTGTGTTTGTCGAGATCCGATGAATTGTGGGTTTATGATCAAGATTATCTGTGAACAATATTTGAATCTTCTATGAATTCTTTTATGTATGATTGGTTATCTTTGCAAGTCTCTTCAAATTATCAGTTTGGTTTGGCCTACTAGATTGATCTTTCTTGCAATTGGAGAAGTGCTTAGCTTTGGGTTCAATCTTGCGGTGCTCGATCCCAGTGACAGTAGGGGAAACAACACATATTGTATTGTTGCCATCGAGGATAAAAAGATGGGGTTTATATCATATTGCATGAGTTTATCCCTCTACATCATGTCATCTTGCTTAAAGCGTTACTCCATTCGTATGAACTTAATACTCTAGATGCATGCTGGATAGCGATCAATGTGTGGAGTAATAGTAGTAGATGCAGGCAGGAGTCGGTCTACTTGTCACGGACGTGATGCCTATATACATGATCATACCTAGATATTCTCATAACTATGCTCAATTCTATCAATTGCTCGACAGTAATTTGTTCACCCACCGTAATACTTATGCTATCTTGAGAGAAGCCACTAGTGAAACCTATGGCCCCCCGGGTCTATTTTCCATCATACAAGTTTCCAATCTATTTTATTTTGCAATTTTTACTTTCAATTTATATCATAAAAATGCCAAAAATATTTATCTTATTATTATCATCTCTATCAGATCTCACTCTTGCAAGTGGTCGTGAAGGGATTGACAACCCCTTTATCGCGTTGGTTGCGAGGTTCTTATTTGTTTGTGTAGGTACAAGGTGACTCGCGCGTGGTCTCCTACTGGATTGATGCCTTGGTTCTAAAAAACTGAGGAAAATACTTATGCTGCTTTGCCGCATCACCCTTTCCTCTTCAAGGGAAAACCAACACATGCTCAAGAGGTAGCACACCCCTAAACACAAAAGTTGATCATTGATCTTTTAACCGTGTGCGGTGCCCCTCTCCACCATAATCCACCTCGGTTATATCGTAGCGGTGCTTAGGCGAAGCCCTGCGTCGGTAGCTTCATCAACACCGTCATCACGCCGTCATGCTGACGGAACTCTCCCTCGAAGCTCTACTGGATCGTGAGTTCATGGGACGTCACCGAGCTGAACGTGTGCAGATCGTGGAGGTGTCGTACGTTCGGTACTAGGATCGGCCAATCGTGAAGACGTACGACTACATCAACCGCGTTGTCATAACGCTTCCACTTACGGTCTACGAGGGTACGTGGATGACACTCTCCCCTCTCGTTGCTATGCATCACCATGATCTTGCATGTGCATAGGAATTTTTTTGAAATTACTACGTTCCCCAACAGTGGCATCCGAGCCAGGTCTATGCGTAGATGTTATATGCACGAGTAGAACACAAAGGAGTTGTGGGCGTGGGTATATACATATTGCTTGCCGTCACTAGTTGATTCTTGATTCGGCGGTATTGTTGGATGAAGCGGCTCGGACCGACATTACGCGTACGCTTACGCAAGACTGGTTCTACCGACGTGCTTCGCACACATGTGGCTAGTGGGTGTATGTTTCTCCAACTTTAGTTGAATCGGATTCAATGAACAGGGTTCTTTCTGAAGATCAAAAAGCAATCACTATACCGCGTTGTGGTTTTTGATGCGTAGGTAAGAACGGTTCTTGCTCAGCCCGTAGCAGCCATGTAAAACTTGCAACAACAAAGTAGAGGACGTCTAACTTGTTTTTGCAGGGCATGTTGTGATGTGATATGGTCAAGACATGATGAGATATAAATTGTTGTATGAGATGATCATGTTTTGTTAAAGTTATCGGCAACTGGCAGGAGCCTTATGGTTGTCTTTTTGTTGCATAAGATGCAAGCGCCATATAATTGCTTTACTTTATCGCTATGCGATAGCAATAGTTGCAAAAGCAATAGTTGGTGAGACGACCATGTGACGACACGTTGATAGAGATCATGGTGTCATGCCGGTGACGATAGAGATCATGACGGTTTTTTGGAGATGGAGATCAAAGGCACAAGATGATGGTGGCCATATCATGTCACATATTTTGATCGCATGTGATGTTTATCCTTTATGCATCTTATTTTGCTTAGTTTGGCGGAAGCATTATAAGATGATCTCTCACTAAATTTCAAGGTATAAGTGTTCTCCCTGATTATGCACCGTTGCGACAGTCCATCGTGCAGAGACACCACGTGATGATCGGGTGTGATAAGCTCTACGTTCACATACAACAGGTGCAAGCCAGTTTTTCACATGCAGAATACTCGGGTTAAACTTGACGAGCCTAGCATATGCAGATATGGACTCGGAACACTGGAGACCGAAAGGTCGAGCGTGAATCATATAGTAGATATGATCAACATAGTGATGTTTACCATTGAAAACTACTCCATCTCACGTGATGATCGGACATGGTTTAGTTGATTTGGATCACGTGATCATTTAGATGACTAGAGGGATGTCTATCTAAGTGGGAGTTCTTAAGTAATATGACTAATTGAACTTTAATTTATCATGAACTTAGTCCTGATAGTATTTGCATATCTATGTTGTAGATCAATTGCTCGTGTATAGCTTCCCTGTTTTATTTTTGATATGTTCCTAGAGAAAAATAAGTTGAAAGATGATAGTAGCAATGATGCGGACTAGGTCTGTGATCTAAGGATTATCCTCATTGCTGCATAGAAGAATTATGTCCTTGATGCACCGCTAGGTGACAGACCTATTGCAGGAGCAGATGCACACGTTATGAACGTTTGACAGAGCTCGGTATGATGAATACTTAATAGTTTAGTGCACCATGCTTTACGGCTTCGAACCGGGACTTCAAAAACATTTTGAACGCCACGGAACATATAAGATGTTCTAAGAGTTGAAATTGGTATTTCATACTCATGCCCGTGTCGAGAGGTATGAGACCTCTGACAGTACTTTGCCTACAAGGTGGAGGAGAATAGCTCAACGAGTGAGCATGTGCTCAGATTGTCTGGGTACTAGAATTGCTTGAATCAAGTGGGAGTTAATCTTCCAGATAAGATAGCAATTGATAAAGTTCTCTAGTCACTATCACCAAGTTACTAGAACTTAGTGGTGAACTATAATATGCAAGGGATGACGAAAGTAATTCCCAATCTCTTCGCGATGCTGAAATCGGTGAAGGTAGAAATCAAGAAATAGCATCAAGTGTTGATGGTTAACAAGACCACTAGTTTCAAGAAAAGGGCAAAGGGAAAGAAAGAGGAACTTCAAAGAAGAAAGGCAAGCAAGTTGCCACTCCCAATTAGAAGCTCAAAGCTAGACCCAGGCCTGGAACTGAGTGCTTCTACTGCAAAGGAAATGGTCACTGGAAGTGGAACTGCCCTAGATACTTGGCGGATAAGAAGGATGGCAAAGTGAACAAAAGTATATATTTGATATACATGTTATTGATGTGTACTTAACTAGTGTTTATAACAACACCTCAGTATTTGATACTAGTTCAGTTGCTAAGAGTAGTAACTCGAAACGGGAGTTGCAAAATAAACAGATACTAGTTAAGGGTGAGGTGATGATGTGAGTTGGAAGTGATTCCAAGGTTGATAAGATCACCATCGCACACTCCCTTTACCTTCGGGATTAGTGTTGAACCTAAAATAAATGTTATTTGGTGTTTGCGTAAAGCATAATATGATTGGATCATGTTTATTGCAATACGGTTATTCATTTAAGTCAAGGATAATTTTTATTCTGTTTACATGAATAAAACCTTCTGAGGTCATACACCCAAGGTGAATGGTTTAGTGAATCTCGATCGTAGTAATACACATATTCATAATATTGAAGCCAAAAGATGCAAAGTTAATAATGGTGGTGCAACTTATATGTGGCACTGCCGTTTAGGTCATATTGGTGTAAAGCGCATGAAGAAACTCCATGCTGATGGGCTTTTGGAATCACTTGATTATGAATCATTTGATGCTTGCGAACCATGCCTCGTGGGCAAGATGACTAAAACTCCATTCTCCGGAACAATGGAGCAAGCAACTGACTTATTAGAAATAATACATACTGATGTATGCAATCCGATGAGTGTTGAGGCTCGCGACTGGTATCGTTATTTTCTGATCTTCACAGATGATTTGAGCAGATATGGGTATATCTACTTGATGAAACATAAGTCTGAAACATTTGAAAAGTTCAAAGAATTTTAGAGTGAAGTGGAAAATTATCATAACAAGAAAATAAAGTTTCTGTGATCTGATCGTGGAGGAGAATATTTGAGTTATGAGTTTGGTCTTCATTTGAAACAATGCGGAATAGTTTCGCAACTCATGCCACCTGGAACACCACAACATAATGGTGTGTCCGAACGTCATAACCGTACTTTATTACATATGATGCGATCTATGATGTCTCTTATCGATTTATCACTATCGTTTTGGGGTTATGCATTAGAGACAGCTACATTCACGTTAAATAGGACACCATCTATAATCCGTTGAGACGACATCATATGAACTGTGCTTTGGCAAGAAACCTAACTGTCGTTTCTTAAAGTTTGGGGCTATGATGCTTATGTGAAAAAGTTTCAACCTGATAAGCTCGAACCCAAATCGGAGAAATGCGTCTTCATAGGATACCCAAAGGGAACTGTTGGGTACACCTTCTATCACAGATCTGAAGGCAAGATATTCATTGCTAAGAATGGATCCTTTCTAGAGAAGAAGTTTCTCTCGAAAGAAGTGATTGGGAGGAATGTAAAACTTGATGAGGTAATTGTACCTTCTCCCGAATTGGAAAGTAGTTCATCACAGAAATAAGTTCTAGTGATTCCTACACCAATTAGTGA
Organism: Triticum urartu; assembly: GCF_003073215.2. Lineage (NCBI taxonomy): Eukaryota > Viridiplantae > Streptophyta > Magnoliopsida > Poales > Poaceae > Triticum > Triticum urartu. Next base: position 367,359,571 of record NC_053026.1, on the reverse strand, counting down.
GGAAGTTAATGATTATGATCATGAAACTTCAGATCAAGTTACTACCGAACCTCGTAGGTCAACCAGACTACGTTCCGCACCAGAGTGGTACGGTAATCCTGTTCTGGAGGTCATGTTACTTGACCATGACGAACCTACGAACTATGAGGAAGCGATGATGAGCCCAGATTCCACGAAATGGCTTGAGGCCATGAAATCTGAGATGGGATCCATGTATGAGAACAAAGTATGGACTTTGATTGACTTGCCCGATGATCGGTGAGTCATTAAGAATAAATGGATCTTCAAGAGGAAGACGGACGCTGATAGTAGTGTTACTATCTACAAAGCTCGAATTGTCGCAAAAATGTTTTCGACAAGTTCAAGGTGTTGACTACAATTAGATTTTCTCACTCGTATCGATGCTTAAAAGTCTATCCGAATCATCTTATCAGTTGCCGCATTTTATGAAATCTGGCAAATGGATGTCAAAACTGCATTCCTTAATGGATTTCTTAAATAAGAGTTGTATACAATGCAACCAGAAGGTTTTGTCGATCCTAAAGGTGCTAACAAAGTGATCAAGCTCCAGCGATCCATTTATGGACTGGTGCAAGCATCTCGGAGTTGGAATATATGCTTTGATAAAGTGATCAAAACATATGGTTTTATACAGACTTGCGGTGAATCCTGTATTTACAAGAAAGTGAGTGGGAGCACTACATCATTTCTATTAAGTATATGTGAATGACATATTGTTGATCGGAAATAATGTAGAATTTTCTGTAAAGCATAAAGAAATGTCTGAAAGGAGTTTTTCAAAGAAAGACCTCGGTGGCTACTTACATATTGAGCATCAAGATCTATAGAGATAGTTCAAGATGCTTAATATATTTTCAATGAGTACATACCTTGATAAGATTTTGAAATAGTTCAAAATGGAACAGTCAAAGAAGGAGTTCTTGCCTATGTTGCAAGGTGTGAAGTTGAGTAAATACTCAAAACCCGACCACGGGAGAAAATAGAAAGAGAATGAAAAGCCATTCCCTATGCCTCAGTCATAGGTTCTACAAAGTATGCTATGCTGTGTACCAGACCTATTGTGTACCTCACCATATGTTTGGCAAGAAGGTACAATTGTGATCCAGGAGTGGATCACTGGACAGCGGTCAAAAATATCCTTAGTGGAATAAGGAAATATTTCTCGGTTATGGAGGTGACAAAGAGTTTGTCGTAAAGAGTTACGTCGATGCAAGCTTTGACGCCGATCTGGATGACTCTAAGTCTCGATCTAGATACATATGGAAAGTGGGAGCAATTAGCTAGAGTAGCTCTGCAAAGCATTGTAGACATAGAAAATTTGCAAAATACATACGGCTCTGAATGTGGACCCGTTGACTAAATTTCTCTCACAAGCAAAACATGATCACTCTTTGGGTGTTAATCACATAGCGATGTGAACTAGATTATTGACTCTAGTAAACCCTTGGGTGTTAGTCACATGGAGATGTGAACTATTGGTGTTAAAATCACATGACGATGTGAACTAGATTATTGACTCTAGTGCAAGTGGGAGACTGAAGGAAATATGCCCTAGAGGCAATAATAAAGTTGTTATTTATATTTCCTTATATCATGATAAATGTTTATTATTCATGGTAGAATTGTATTAACCGGAGACATAGTACATGTGTGAATACATAGACAAACAGAGTGTCACTAGTATGCCTCTACTTGACTAGCTCGTTGAATCAATGATGGTTATGTTTCCTAACCATAGACATGAGTTGTCATTTGATTAACGGGATCACATCATTAGAGAATGATGTGATTGACTTGACCCATCCGTTAGCTTAGCACGATGATCGTTTAGTTTGTTGCTATTGCTTTCTTCATGACTTATACATGTTCCTATGACTATGAGATTATGCAACTCCCGAGTACCGGAGGAACACTTTGTGTGCTACCAAACGTCACAACGTAACTGGGTGATTATAAAGGTGCTCTAGAGGTGTCTCCGATGGTACTTGTTGAGTTGGCATAGATCAAGATTAGGATTTGTCACTCCGATTGTCGGAGAGGTATCTCTGGGCCCTCTCGGTAATGTACATCACAATAAGCCTTGCAAGCAATGTAGCTAATGAGTTAGTTACGGGATGTAACATTACGGAACGAGTAAAGAGACTTGACGGTAACGATATTGAACTAGGTATTGAGATACCGACGATCGAATCTCGGGCAAGTAACATATCGATGACAAAGGGAACAACGTATACCGTTATGCGGTTTGACCGATAAAGATCTTCATAGAATATGTAGGAACCAATATGAGCATCCAGGTTCCGCTATTGGTTATTAACCGGAGACGTGTCTCGGTCATGTCTACATAGTTCTCTAACCCGTAGGGCTTGCATGCTTAACGTTCAGTGACGATCGATATTATGAGTTTATGTGTTTTGATGAACCGAAGGTAGTTTGGAGTCCCGGATATGATCACGGACATGACGAGGAGTCTTGAAATGGTCGAGACATAAAGATCGATATATTGGAAGCCTATATTTGGACATCGGAATAGTTCCGGGTGAAATTAGGATTTTACCAGAGTATCGGGAGGTTACCGGAACCCCCCGGTAAATGTATGGGCCTTATTGGGCCATAGTGGAGAGAGAGAGAGGAGACGAGGGCAGGCCGCGCGCCCCCTCTCCCTCTGGTCCGAATTGGACTAGGAGGGGGGCGGCGCCCCCTTTCCTTCCTCCCTCTCTCCCCCTTCCTTCTCTCCTAGTCCAACTAGGGAAGGGGGGGGGGGAATCCTACTCCCGGTGGGAGAGGACTCCTGCAGGGCGCGCCATAGGAGGGCCGGCCCTCCCCCCTCCTCCACTCCTTTATATACGTGGCCAGGGGCACCCCTAAACACAAAAGTTGATCATTGATCTTTTAGCCGTGTGCGGTGCCCCCCTCCACCATAATCCACCTCGGTTATATCGTAGCGGTGCTTAGGCGAAGCCCTGCGTTGGTAGCTTCATCAACACCGTTATCATGCCGTCGTGCTGACGGAACTCTCCCTCGAAGCTCTACTGGATCGTGAGTTCGTGGGACGTCACCAAGCTGAACATGTGCAGATCGCGGAGGTGCTGTACGTTCGGTATTAGGATCAGTCGATCGTGAAGACGTACGACTACATCAACCGCGTTGTCATAACGCTTCCGCTTACGGTCTACGAGGGTACATGGACGACATTCTCCCCTCTCGTTGCTATGCATCACCATGATCTTGCATGTGAGTAGGAATTTTTTTGAAATTACTACGTTCCCCAACAAATCCTAATCTCGATCTATGCCAACTCAACAAACACCTTCGGAGACACCTGTAGAGCATCTTTATAATCACCCAGTTACGTTGTGACGTTTGATAGCACACAAGGTGTTCCTTCGGTATTCGGGAGTTGCATAATCTCATAGTTAGAGGAATATGTATAAGTCATGAAGAAAGCAATATCAATAAAACTAAACGATCATAATGCTAAGCTAACGGATGGGTCTTGTCCATCACATCATTCTATAATGATGTGATCCCGTTCATCAAATGACAACACATGTCTATAGTCAGGAAACTTAACCATATTTGATTAACGAGCTAGTCAAGTAGAGGCATACTAGGGACACTTTGTTTGTCTATGTATTCACACATGTACTAAGTTTTTGGTTAATACAATTCTAGCATGAATAATAAACATTTATCATGATATAAGGAAATATAAATAACAACTTTATTATTGCATCTAGAGCATATTTCCTTCATAATATACTTTAATGTAACTTTGTGTTTCTCCAATGCCCATCACATGACATTCCGTGGTATCTTATCATATGCCTTCTCCAAGTCAATGAACACCATACGCAGATCCTTCTTTGCTCCATGTATCTCTCCATAAGTTGTCGTACCAAGAAAATGGCTTCCGTGGTCGACCTCACACGCATGAAACCAAACTGATTTTTGGTCACACTTGTCATTATTCTTAAGCGGTCCTCAATGACTCTTTTCCATAGCTTAATTGTATGGCTTATCAGTTTAATTCCATGGTAATTGGTACAACTTTGAACATACCCCTTGTTCTTGAAGATTGGTACTAATATATACTCCATATCCATTCTTCTAGCATCTTATTTGCTCAAAAATGAGGTTGAAAAGCTTGGTTAACGTTAGACATACTACTATCGCTATGTCCCCGAGGCCTCTCCACACCTCAATGGGGATACAATCAGGGTCCATGCCTTGCCTCCTTTAATACTTTTTAAAGCCTCCTTGACCTCCGAATCCTAAATTCGCCACACAAAACGCATGTTGATCATCAAATAGTCGCCCAGTTCATCGATAGAGTTCTTATTCTCCCAATTGATCAGCTTGTCGATATACTCCCGCCATCCATGGTTAATCTCCTCCTCCTTCACCAGGAGTTGGTCTGCTCCGTCCTTGATGCATTTGACTTGATCAACATCCCTTGTCTTCCTCTCTCGGATCTTGGCCATCTTATAGATGTCCCTTTCGCCTTCCTTCATGCCTAACCGCTAGTAAGGTCCTCATACGCCCGACCTCTTGCTTCACTCATAGCTCCCCTTGCGGCCTTCTTTGCCATCTTGTACTTCTCTATGTTGTCTGCACTCCTATCCAAGTATAGGTGTCTGAAAGAATATGTCTTCTCCTTAATAGCCTTTTGAACATCATCATTCCACCACCAGGTATCTTTATCTTCGCTTCTACTTCCCCTAGACGCTTCAAACTCATCTGAGGCCACCTTACGCATGCAAGTCACCATCTTCATCCACATATTGTTTGCATCCCCTCCTTCCTCCCAAGGGCAATCCTTAATGACCCTCTTCTTGAACGCTTGGTCTACCTTCCCCTTGAGTTTCCACCACTTCGTTCTAGCGACTTTGGCACGTTTATCCCATTGGACACGAAACCAAAAACGGAAGTCAACAACCACAAGCTTATGCTAGGGCACAACACTCTCTCCAAGTATCACCTTACAATCTAGGCACACACGCCTGTCTTCTCTTCTTGAGAAAATGAAATCAATCTGGCTAGTGTTTCGATCACTACTAAACGTCACTAGATGTGATTCTCTCTTTTTAAAGAAGGTGTTAGCTACGATCATGTTGTAGGCTAGAGCAAAACTTAAGACATCTTCTCCTTCTTAATTCCCGATGCCATAGCCAAAGCCCCCATGCACCCCTCCAAAATCTGTGTTAGATGTACCCATGTGGTTATTGATGTCTCCTCCTATGAAGAGCTTCTCGCCAATTAGTAATTCATGTTCTTGAGATGAAAAAAAACATCGGGTATCATGACCAAGGAATGAACCCTACCTAATCAGTACTCGTTATAAAGAAAAAGCATCAGGTATCATCACCAAGGAATGAACATTACCTTTATTTAGTTTGCTCGACTTGCATTTGGTCTTCTCTGTGCCGATCCAACTCAAGAGCCGGAGACATTCGGGGGTTGGAGAAGATGAAATATACTTCCTCCATTTCCAAATATAAGTCTTTTTAGATATTTCAATAAGAACTACATACAAATGTATATAAGCATATTTTAGAATGTACATTCATTCATTTTGCTCCGTGTGTAGTCCGCACTGGAATCTTTAAACAGACTTATATTTAGAAATGGAGTAGGATATTATTGTCCTCGTGGTTTGCTGTTTAGGACAAAAATGAAACATACTGTAGTGGTTTAGTTGGTTGCTACTAGGGACATTAGGTCCTCCCATGAGGCAGATTCAGTTGTTGCAGCAAATCTTTTTTTTGACAATCACAAGACTTTATTTCTCAGATAAAGCCAAGTCTATTACAATGAGTTGAGAAATAAAATCAGGAGGGGTAGCATCCCACATAGAACTAGACTTTGAATTAAAAATGGATTTAGCCAGACAATATGCTATGGCGTTTGCTTCACGTGTGTAGTTGTCGAAAGAAACAAAAGCATAGTTTGCCTTCAATTCATTGCACTCCATGACAATCGCTACTTCCTGGCCCAGATAACTTTCAAATTTTTCCACCACTTCTAGCGCCAATTGGCTATCAGACTCCACAATCACCTTGGAGCATCCAATATGGGCAGCTAAGTATAAACCATTCCATGTAGCAAGAATCTCTGATGAAACAACACTGTTAATATGTGGAAGAAACCATGATGCAGCAGCCAAGAACTGGCCACTATCATCCCTTGCAATAGCACCCGTCACCCCCGAGAGAATATCCTCGTGAAAAGAGGCGTCCACATTGATCTTCACCTTCCCCTTGGTTGGTTTTTTCCACATTTGATCTCTCTTTCTAACTGGTTGGTTGGGTGTTGCTGCTCACACATAGTTCGTCGCTAGGACCTTAATTGAAATAGCTGAATGGTGTGCATCTGAAATCGTTTCCCCCTTTGCAAACTGGCGACATTGCCACCAAATGTACCACGCAGCCACTGTAATCAACTCAGCCGCTGGAAGATCACCAATTGACGAGTGGTTTCGCAATAAAATCTCCATGGTAACTGATCCTAAGTGGTCCTCCATTGCTGCTTGGTTGATCACCGGATTCAGGCCTAATTCTTTCCACACTTCCATAGCACGGCAACACAAGAATAAACAATGCTGAATATCTTCAAACCCAACTTTGCAAACCAGGCATTAACCAGATACCGGGATATGACGTTTCGCGAGAACTCCATAGCATGGCAGAACGCCCCTGAGCACCTTCCAAGCAAAATGCTTAATCTTGCCAGGAACTCGGAGTTTCCACGAATGTTTCCAAATGCCATTTACTACAGACCCTCCTTCTCCATCAGCAGGAGAAGCGCGTGAGCCAAACTGATGATTGAACTCTGTATGGTATGCTGAACGGACTGAGAAGGTTCCTGACCGTGTAAACTGCCATGCCACAAAATCGTCAACAATACTCACATTAAGAGGGATCCTTATTATCATTTCCACATCGACTGGATTAAACATGGACTGCAATAAGGCTTCATCCCATGTGCCCGAGTGCGGGTCTATGAGCTCTTCAACTTTGGACAACATAATCTGCCCCCTCGGTGTCATAACTTTGCGCGAGGCACTTGACGGTATCCATGGGTCTAGCCAAATATTGATATTAGAACCTGTCCCAACTCTCCAAATAAACCCCCTCTTAAATGTTTGAATTCCTGATACTATACTCTACCAAGTATAAGAAGAGCCTTTCTTAGGGCCAACACTAAGAATGTTACCATCGGGGTAATACTTTGCACTGAGAACACGCACACACAAAGAGTCTGGATCTTGGATCAGTCGCCAACACTGCTTTGCTAACATAGCAAGATTAAAGCTGTGTAAGTCTCTGAATCCCATTCCACCTTCCTTCTTGGGGATGCACATTTTCCACCATGCATACCAATGCATTTTTCCTATCTTCATCATCACCCCACCAAAAGCTTGACATTTCATCTGTTATTGACTTGCATATACTCTTTGGTAGCTTGAACACAGACATGGCATAGGATGGTATTGCTTGAGCTACTGATTTCAAGAGAATTGAAAGTGCGTTATATCGACTAGAGGGGGGGTGAATAGGCGATTTTTATGAATTCTTCACTGAGGAATTTGCAGGTGAGGAAATTCCTTAGCGAAGAACTACTAGCAGCGGAATAAGTACTCAAAAGTAAACATAACTGAACACAAGCATAGTCATCATGATGAAATGAAGACAGGCACAGAGTATAGGAAGCATAAGCACAGGATAACACAAGATGAAGACAAACAGACTGAAGAAATTGAACCGAGGAAATTGAGAAAGTCTTCAGTCAAAGTCTTCAAACACAGATATGAACAATTGCACAACACAGTTATGAGGAAATGAATGAGTTGAAGAAATAGAACCAGTAGGCTTGGTGAAGACAATGATTTGTTAGACCAGTTCCAACTGTTGTCTTAGTCGTACGTCTGGTTGGAGCGGCTGAGTATTTAAACTCGAGGACACACAGTCCCGGACACCCAGTCCTGAACACACAGCTCAGGACACCAAGTCCTCACCGTATTCTCCTTGAGCTAAGGTCACACAGACCTCGCCCAATCACTCGTGGTAAGTCTTCAGGTGACTTCTGAACCTTCACAAACTCGGTCACTCGGCGATCCACAATTCCTCTTGGATGCTCTAGATCATGACGGCTAACCGTCTGGAAGAAGCACAGTCTTCAAAGGTAACAAGCGTCGGATCCACGCAGGATCAATCTCTTCAGTGATGCTCAATCACTTGGGGTTTGAAGGTGTTTGGGTTTAGGTTTTCCTCACTTGATGATTTTTGCTCAAAGTCCTCGGAGGATGGGTTGCTCTCAAATGATAAGTGTCAGTTTCTCTCAGTGCAGTCAACCAGCTAGTGGTTGTAGGGGGCGGCTATTTATAGCCTAGGGAGCAGCCCGACATGATAAGACATAAATTCCCTTCAATGATATGACTGTTAGGTGGGTAGATATTTTGGGACAGCTAGCGCATAGCACAGCAACGGTTGGAATTTTGAGTAGCAAAATCCTCAGGGCTATCATGTTCCTCACTGTGTAGGCAATCCGCACTGGCGAATTCCTAACTCCTTAGTCAAAACAAATTCCTCAGAGACCAGAAGAACTTCGTCTCTGTCACTGAAGAAATTGACTAAACTGTATGAGAATTTCCAATGGCTTCACTCGAAGGGATTGGTAGGTGTAGGATTTTGAGTTGAGCATCACATGGAAATTTTTCCTTAGTATTTCCTCGACCCCCTTTAACAGTACAGTGTTTCCTATGACTCAAGAAAGAGAAAAATGAAACTACGAAAACAAAAGTCTTCACGCTTCATGTTCCTTGAATGAATACCAAGTCTTCAAGGTCACACCAATTTCTTCACTTTCAAAGTCTTCAGAAAGTCTTCAGAAATCCAAAGTCTTCAGTCGAAGAACTTCATTTTTAGGGGTCGACTTTCTCTATAAATATCAAACTCCTTGTAGACTTATAGACCTGTGTACACTCACAAACGCATTAGTCCCTTAACCTATAAGTCTTCAATACACCAAAATCACTAAGGGGCACTAGATGCACTTACAATCTCCCCCTTTTTGGTGATTGATGACAATATAGGTTAAGTTTTCAACGGGGATAAACATATGAAGTGTAAATACTGATATTGAGGAATTTTATTGCAAGATATAGAAGAACTCCCCCTGAATATGTGCATGGTGAGGTATTTGCTTTTGAAGCATTGCACACTTGAAGAGTAGAATCATGGAGATCTGCCCCTATATCTTGTAATTCATACACGCATTTGACATATCATGATGAAGAATTTGAAATGCATGATGAAATATGGTGACTGATGTAATTCAGCATGCGTGCATTAGCATGTATGAGGAATAAGCATGCAGAAAAACATATCAGAAGTATCAGAGCACCATCGGGTTTAAGTTTACAACTCGATCCAATAAAGTCTCAGAAGAACGAGAGTTGTAACTTAAAAAAACGCCCATATGTAAAGACCCACTTGAAGACTAACTCAAAATTCTCCCCCTTTGTCATCAAATGACCAAAAGGATCGAATATGAGGACTAACGCCCCTGAGGAATATCAAGTTGATGAAGGAGCGCCAGTGTTGTTGGGGTCATTTGTCGTGGAAGGGCCTACCGCAGTGTCGTCCAAGTCTTCATTCTCATCGGTGTCGCGAGATGAAGAAAATGAGCTGGCCACCAGAGGAGGAACCTTGACCTTCTTGAATTTCTTCGGTGGAGGTGCAGACCAGTCAAAATTTTCCTTGAGACCCATTTTCTTGAGATCTTCTTCACCATACAGATGTGACAGTATTGCCCAGGTGCGACCGAAAACTTTATGGAGGTAGTAATGGTTTTTCTTCACTGCACTGTACGTAGCAGTCATGTTCTGAAGAAATGAACCAAACTGACGCTTAACCCATTTATGATTTCGATCCACCTTCTGGTGAAGACTAAACAGAAGCTCACGATCAGTCATCACACGAGGAGCAGTGGCTTGAGGAGTAGACTTGGGTGCATTGGCAGAGTCATGTGTGGCAGAGTCATCATTGGTGGAATAAGATGCAGCTTTGTGAAACTATCCATCCAATGGACGAATGCCTTCATCTATAACAGCTGGTGCCTTGCCCTTTTCATCAACTGAGGAATAGGTCCGCTTGAGGACTTCAATCGGGGGCAAGTAGCTGAGGTGATTCTGAAAATCAGCTTTGTAGTTGAGTGAAGACCTTGTCCTGAGGAATCTCATAATCCAAGGTGCAAGATCGCAAAGCATTAAGACAGACATGAGGTTGTATCCTAAGGACTCGACAAGCATGACTTTGTCCATGTGTCGACCCTTTGTGATCGCAACCTTACCTAGACCCAATACCTGACTTTTGCCTTTGTCGGCGAAGATGATATGCTTCAGATGCGACGGAGATAATGGAGCATCCATCAATAGATTTTTGTCACCAGTCATGTGATTTGTACATCCACTATCGAGGACCCACTAAGTGGCTTTGGGTTGATCATCCTGCAGATGAATTAGTGCAACTTACGAACTCATATACTTCATCAGTGAAGAATATGACATCAATTCATCAGATCAATTTCATCAAGCAAAAGAACAGATAAAGCAGTAGGAGGACGTGAGAAATGAAAGTTCATTTCTTCATGATTAGCCTGCGTCCTTTCAGGCATACTCAGGTCTCCAGCAAATTCTTCAGACGATTACGTACATTTGGAGACCTGACCCTGCAGAAGAGATTAGTTCTTTTTCTTCACCACCCACATCTGAAGGGGTGGCAAAGAGTTCATCATTCTGCGAGCTCCATACGAAAAAGATGGCATAGAAGCCAGTCCATTTTGTTTCACATAAGAGGAGTTAGGATAAGCATATGAATAAGCAGAGAAATTCTTAAAGGACTTATGAACATGATGATTAGAAGAATAATACTCATATTCATAGCCCTTAGTTCTTCCCTGTGAAACAGAGTTGTTAGCACGATGATATTCATGTGAGGACTTTGATCCTTTTGAGGAATTTGGTCCATATGAAGAATTTGATCTGGGGTTCCTATTCTTCATAGGTGGTGTCCTGAGGACATTCACCTGAAGACTTTCAAGGCACCTTTTGGGAACCCGGATTCTCTTCATAAGGGGACCGTTCCTGCAGTTAGTGCCAACATATCTAGCAAATACTTCACCATTCTGATTTTTGAACAGTTTATAGTTGGAGTCAAATGACTCATCATCAGAACGAGGAGATTCACATGCAAATCCAGATAAGTTAGATGGATCAGCTGGAGGTCCCTTTGCAGAAACCCATGTAGTTTTGAGGTACTGCTCAGGCTTCCAATATGTACCATCAGCATTAAGTTTCCTCTCAAAGGCAATACCCTCTTTCCTAGGGTTCCTGTTGAGGATCTGCTTTTTAAGCACATCACAAAGAGTCTGATGCCCTTTGAGGCTTTTGTACATGACTGTCATGTACAATTCCTTCAGCCATGCATCGTCAGTGATACTAGCAATGTCCTCAGATGAGGAATTAGTGATAGCAGAGGCATGTGAAGAATTTGAAACATTAGTAGCATTTGAACATTCAGGTGAAGAATTAGTAGATTCACGTTCAATGCACTTCAAGCATGGAGGAACAAATTCTTCCTGAGAAGCGCTGATTTGTTGAGCAAGTAATGAATCGCGCTCCTTCTGAAGATCTTCATAACTCACTCTTAGCTTCTCAAGGTCTTACTTTCTTTTAAGAAAGCTTCTCATGATCAGATAAGAGAGTGTTATGATGACCTTGAAGATTGTCAAACCTAGTCTGAAGTCTTTGAAGATTTTCAGTCAAGGCCTTAGTGCGATCCATTTCTTCACCCAACATATCATCACTTTTGTCTAGCATGTTTTGAACCTTTTCAAAAGCCCTTTGTTGTTTTACAGCAATCTTAGCAAGTTTAGAATAGTTGGGCTTAAGGTTTTCATCAGATTCATTCTCACTTGATTCAGAGGAGGTATATTTGAGTACCTTGGCACCCTTTGCCATGAAGCAATAGGTGGGAGCGTAGTCATCATCGCCTTCATCAGCCTTGTTGGTGAGGTCATTTTCTTCAGTGTTGAAGATAGACTTGCTGACAAATGCAGTAGCGAGAGCTAGGCTCGCTACTCTGGATTCGGACTCCTCAGATGCCTCCTCTTCCTCATTTTCTTCAGATTCAGCCTCAAAGTCCATTTCCTTGCCAACGAATGCCCTAGCCTTCTTGGAGCTGCTCTTCTTGTGAGATGAAGACTTTGAGGATTTTGATGGTGAAGATTTTGTGGATTTCTTCTTTTTCTTCGCATCATCAGAACTGTAATCCTTGTATTTCTTCTTCTTTGATTCCTTTTCCCACTGAGGACAATCTTGAATGTAATGTCCAGGTTTCTTGCACTTGTGACAGAGCCTCCTCTTGTAGTCACTGGATGAGGAATCATTGCTCCTTGAGGGTCTTCCAAAGCGACCACGTCTTGAGAACTTTTGGAACTTCCTCACGAGCAGTGCTAGCTCATGGCTTAGTTCTTCAGGATCACCAAGGCTGCTACCAGAGTCTTCATCTTTGGACTCAGATACTACCTTGGCCTTCAGTGCACGTGATCTGCCATAGCTCGAACCATAGAGATCTCTTTTTTCAGCAAGTTGGAACTCATGAGTATTTAGCCTCTCGAGAATATCAGCGGGATCAAGTGACTTGTAATCAGCACGTTCTTGTATCATCAATGCTAGAGTGTCAAATGAGGAATCAAGTGATCTCAGCAATTTCTTCACCACCTCATGGTCGGTGATGTCAGTGGCACCAAGTGCTTGAAGCTCATTTGAGATGTCAGTGAGGCGATCGAAGGTTTGTTGAACATTTTCATTGTCGAGTCTTTTGAAGCGGTTGAAGAGATTGCGAAGAACATCAACTCGAGAGTCACGTTGTGTTGAGACTCCTTCATTCACTTTGGACAGTCTATCCCAGATAAGCTTAGCAGTTTCCAAAGCACTCACTCTTCCATACTGTCCTTTGCTCAGATGACCACATATGATATTCTTCGCTTGAGAATTGAGTTGCTTGAATCTCTTCACATCAGCAGCATTCAGAGAAGGTGTGACTGAGGGAACATCATTTTCCACAACATACTAGAGATCATTATCAATTGCCTCAAGATGCATTCGCATCTTATTCTTCCAGTAGGGGTAGTCCGTCCCATCGAAGGTAGGACACCTAGCAGAGACCTTGATCATACCTGCGGTCGACATAACTAAAACTCCAGGCGGTTAAACCAAAATCACACAGAACAAGGGAGTACCTTGCTCTGATACCAATTGAAAGTGCGTTATATCGAATAGAGGGGGGGCGAATAGGCGATTTTTATGAATTCTTCACTGAGGAATTTGCAGGTGTGGAAATTCCTTAGTGAAGAACTACTAGTAGCGGAATAAGTACTCAAAAGTAAACATAACTGAACACAAGCATAGTCATCATGATGAAATGAAGACAGGCACAGAGTACAGGAAGCGTAAGCACAAGATAACACAAGATGAAGACAAACAGACTGAAGAAATTGAACTGAGGAAATTGAGAAAGTCTTCAGTCAAAGTCTTCAAACACAGATATGAACAATTGCACAACACAGTTATGAGGAAATGAATGAGTTGAAGAAATAGAACCAGTAGGCTTGGTGAAGACAATGATTTGGTAGACCAGTTCCAACTGTTGTCTCAGTTGTATGTCTGGTTGGAGCGGCTGAGTATTTAAACTCGAGGACACACAGTCCCGGACACCCAGTCCTGAACACGCAGCTCAGGACACCAAGTCCTCACCATATTCTCCTTGAGCTAAGGTCACACAGACCTCGCCCAATCACTCGTGGTAAGTCTTCAGGTGACTTCCGAACCTTCACAAACTCGGTCACTCGGCGATCCACAATTCCTCTTGGATGCTCTAGACCATGACGCCTAACCGTCTGGAAGAAGCACAGTCTTCAAAGGTAACAAGCGTCGGATCCACGCAGGATCAATCTCTTCAGTGATTCTCAATCACTTGGGGTTTGAAGGTGTTTGGGTTTGGGTTTTCCTCACTTGATGATTTTCGCTCAAAGTCCTCGGAGGATGGGTTGCTCTCAAATGACAAGTGCCAGTTTCTCTCGGAGCATCCAACCAGCTAGTGGTTGTAGGGGGCGGCTATTTATAGCCTAGGGAGCAGCCCGACATGATAAGACATAAATGTCATTCAATGATATGACCGTTAGGTGGGTAGATATTTTGGGACAGCTGGCGCATAGCACAGCAACGGTCGGAATTTTGAGTAGCAAAATCCTTAGGGCTATCATGTTCCTCACTGTGTAGGCAATCCGCACTGGCGAATTCCTAACTCCTTAGTCAAAACAAATTCCTCAGAGACCAGAAGAACTTCGTCTCTGTCACTGAAGAAATTGACTGAACTGTATGAGATTTCCAATGGCTTCACTCGAAGGGATTGGTAGGTGTAGGATTTTGAGTTGAGCATCACTTGAAAATTTTTCCTTAGTATTTCCTCGACCCCCTTTAACAGTACGGTGTTTCCTATGACTCAAGAAAGAGAAAATGAAACTACGAAAACAAAAGTCTTCACACTTCATGTTCCTCGAATGAATACCAAGTCTTCAAGGTCACACCAATTTCTTCACTTTCAAAGTCTTCAGAAAGTCTTCAGAAATCCAAAGTCTTCAGTCGAAGAACTTCATTTTTAGGGGTCGACTTTCTCTGTAAATATCAAACTCCTTATAGACTTATAGACCTGTGTACACTCACAAACGCATTAGTCCCTTAACCTATAAGTCTTCAATACACCAAAATCACTAAGGGGCACTAGATGCACTTACAAGAATCTCTTTGCCTTGCATAGACAAAACCTTTTCTTTCCACCCTTTCAGTCTCTGACACACTCGATCAATGAGGTGTTGGAAGCAATCGCTGCGATCCACCCCAACCATAGTTGGGAGACCAAGGTATGTGTCTGAAAGGGCCTCCGTTAATATATCAAGTTCTCCACAAATACCTTCTCTGACAAGGACACTAGTATTAGGGCTGAAGAAAATACTCGACTTGGGAGTACTTACCAACTGTCCAGAGCTACTACAATAAGTATCAAGCACCCTCTTCAGGGTCACTGCATTCTGAAGATCATCTCTCATAAGGATGAGAGAATCATCTGCAAAGAGTAAATGGGATATTGATGGGGCGTTCCTACACACTTTCACTCCCTCTATACCTCATGTTTCCTCTTCATGGGCTAGCATACTTGACAATCCCTCCGAGCAAAGTAAGAACATGTAGGGGGGCAAGGGATCTCCCTGTCTTAGTCCACGGGAAGGGAGGAACTCATCAGTTTCAGTATTATTAAATCTGACTCTGTAGCATACCGAAGAAACACATTCCATGATGAGCTCAATCCACTGCGCCTGGAAACCCATCTTTTTCATAATCTCTCTCAAAAATCCCCATTCAACTCCGTCGTAAGCTTTCATCATGTCCAACTTTACTGCGCAATAGCCATTAGTGCCATGAGTTTTCTTCTTGATGGCGTGAAAGCACTCATAGGCAACCAACACATTGTCAGTTATTAGACGCCCAGGCACAAACACACTCTGTGTTGGGGCTATAATGTCAGGAAGAATCTTTTTCAGCCTATTAGCAATCATCTTGGAGATGATTTTATACACCACATTGCACAGGCTGATTGGTCTATATTGTGTAATTACCTCAGGATTTTGTACCTTTGGAATCAGCACGATGTTTGTTGCATTCCACCCCTCTGGGATTTTCTTGCTGTCTATTGCTTCTAGTACTTCCTTGGTTAGTTCATCACCCAGGATGTGCCAGAATCTCTTAAAGAAAATTGCATGTAGACCATCTGGCCCTGGGGCCTTCATATCACCGATCTGAAATAGAGCTTTGCGCACATCTTCCTTGGTATAGGGAGCAACTAGTAAACCATTCATATCATTAGTTACTACAGACTTTACCGATGCAAGAAGATTAACATCTACCTGTTCTGCACCAGACTGGAAAACATTTTTGAAATAATCTGAGATAAGAGGCCTGCGACTATCATTCCCCTCAACCCATCCATTCTCATTCACACGCAGTTTTTTGATTAGATTTCTCCTTCTAGCTGAGGCAAAATGACTGAAGTATTTGGTGTTTCGATCACCATGACGAAGCCAGTTAACTCTCCCACGTTGTGACCAATAGATTTCATCTTGCTCAAGCAGATTTTCAATCATTACCGACATTTCTTTCTGCTTAACACCCACATCCGGGGTAAAGGGAATATTCATCAATCGTTCCAGCTCTCTTTGGGCCTTTTTTAGTCTCGCGCGAGGCGCCTTGAGAATCCTCCTGTCCCAATCATGTAGATCGTTATGGACATCAGCCAACTTCTCTGCAGCCGTAGGACAGAGCCCTTGGTTCGCTGCCTTCAGCCAGGTAGTTTTAACTATTTCTTCCACAATTTCCTCCGCGAGCCACCTCGCCTCGAACTTACGTGGGGCAATTACAGTAGGTTCTGTCACCCCTTCTAGATAATCTGTATCAAGGCAAATCGGCCTATGGTCCGACTTACCCATCTCCAAATTACTGAGTCCAGCTAACGGGTGCATTAACAGCCATGTCTCATTAGAGACAGCTCGGTCCAGTCTCTCTCGCAGCCCTCCACGGAACCATGTAAACTTGTCTCCGTTGAAGCCTAGATCCTCAAGTGAACAATCTATTAGGGCATCCTGGAAGGCCTGGAGGCAAGTCTGGCTTCTGGGAGCCCCACCCTCTTTTTCATCCGAGTAAAGAATCTCGTTGAAGTCCCCTATTACAACCCACGGCAATCTCGACTGGGCATGCAAATCCCTCAATAGCTGAAAGGTACGGTGTTTACAGCTCCAGCTAGGCTCGCCGTAGATGCGAGTCAGTCTCCACATATCACCATTAGCATTCTCCACCGTCACATCTATGAAATCTAGTGTGCTGGCCCGGAAGTAGATCCTAACCTCCTTCTTCCAGGCCAACAGCAAGCCTCCTTTTCTTCCCTCTGGACTTGGTGCAACCAACATCTCGTCCATCTGCAACTTGATCTTAAGAACTTCAGCCTTGTCATTATCCATATGTGTTTCCGACAGAAAAAACACATCTGGTCTGTGCCGCCTCTGGATCTTCAGAAGCGACCGAACTGTCGGGGCACCGAGGATCCCTCGACAATTCCAACTTAGTATTTTCATTGCGGGCAGCGATCCTCCTCGAAGGAGATCGCCGATGAACTGTTTGCTATACCCGGACTGCAAGGACTTGCCAATGGAACAGCCAGAACTGCAGTAACTAGAACCGGTCGTTGCCAACGAACGCCGGGACAGGAAACCGATCACTGCACCAGGCAGCGTCGGGACAGAAAAGCTTGAGCAACTCCAAGGTTGTCTTCACTCCAATCAACAACCAAATTCCCTTAAGCACCATCACGAAAGCTGTATGCAAACGAAGCAGTGGAACCTCATGGCGTACAAAGCCAAATACACATCAGGCGATCAACTCATGAAGCCTGCACCGGTACGGGACTAGCCGAAACCTAGCAAGGCCGAAACCCTAGCCAAGAACGAGAGACCAGCCACGGCGCCTCCGGCGCCGTCCTGGGAAAGAGACGCCGGCACACGCGCCGCCGCCAAGGAGGCGGCCGGCGGCGGCCCGGCAAAACCCTAGTCGCCTGGGTTCTATTCCGCCTGGCCCCTCCTGCTTTTGAGCATGGTTGTTTGTTGCAGCAGATCTTTATTCAATATTTTAGCTTTAGTACGTTTTAAGCATTGAAGGTCATCCTTTCTTAAATTTCAGTAATCCTGGCTGGCACATGGGGTCTTTCTTTGTAATTTTGTCTCTCTTAATTTCAATACTTCCTTACCACCTGACTAAAATAGATAGTGAGACAATAATCAAAATTCTTTGAAATTTGTATTTGTGAGCCGTTTTGCATTGGGCCCTGAGAAATCAGGGGGTGGATTCCCATGTTCGGGTTTAATTTCTACTAAATATAGTTGGGTTTGTTTGTGAACAGTATAATCGCGTGGTCAAATGGGCATCCCTAGGAATCCTATGATGTTAGGATTGTGATTTTGGGATCTTTTAAGGAGGTTCCAATAGCAACCAAATTACCAAAAGATTTAGAGAACCTTCTGAAGAACCACTACACATGGCCGATGAGGCAGAGCATGTCTTCCACCGTCTCTATGCAATTTATTCCTTTCTAAAAACGTCAAAATGGTGGTATGACTCGACCAAGTTTACTTTTACACTTGACTCAACCAAAGTCTTATTCCAATTGAAGTACTAGTTATAAACCTTATCAGGCTTGTCCAAATATAAGGACATGAATTAAACACAAGAAACTTTTGGATTCTTACGCAAGGTGAGATGAAATTCTTCTAACCAATGCGTGACTGCCACCAAAAGTTAGTCGGATTTATAAGATGGGGCGGCAAAATGTGCCAAGAGAAGCCAAATGTACAATTTGGAAACGAACCATCTAAATGATAAGGAAGAACTGACAGATACGCTATGTGTTCCTCTGGGAAAGAAAATATGTTGTGAAGTATAAACCCTGATTTATAGTGATTGATTCAACTATATTAGATCCTGAACTTTCTGAAGTGCTTATCATGACCTGCTATCTTTCCACACTGGCACGCGCACACAAAAAAAAAACTGAGCTACAGTTTATGCATAACCATCAACCGAGCAAATGACTATATGTTACATGGAACAATTGCCAGCGCTCCTGCAATTGCTTGTCCTCATGCCAGCCAGACTTGTCTCCCCAATTCAGGGTCGGTAACCAAGCCGTCTGGTCGAGGGCTGTGCTAGTTCGCGTGGCTGTATGCTAGGATAAACGACTCAGATGGCAGCTGATGCACCTCATCGATCCATTCGCTGCATCCACGCACCATAAATAGCACAATGTTTTTGTTGTATCTGAGTTTAACAGGAACAAAGAATCTCACACTACACAGTCGACTCCTTATATCACATTTTCATTATGGTAAGTATGGATATCATAAGTTTTAAAGTGGAAAAACCCGTATGAACTCAGCATGTGGACAACAGAGTGAACCCAAAAAACTCATCTCACTTATAGTGTGATATAAAACATCACATACCATTTGTATGTATGGCAAGTTGGAGCATACGGGCATGCAATGTTTTACCTGTAAACCGACAAATAAGTAAATTTTTGGCAGATAAAAAACAAGGTCAGCCCAGGATATGAACAATGCAGAATCTGTACTAGCATGTCTTGTGAAACAGGGCAGGGGCCACATGTGCTTACGAACTTGATTCCAACAGTGTCAATGTTTCAGAAAAAAATCAGGTCATGAATGCATAGTGACAAAACTAGCAAAAACAGACTCTCCACCAATCAATCCGTTCACAGTTCAGGACTGGATTGCAACTGCATTATATTCGAATTAGGCACAGACCCGAGCAGCCAGAAGCCCAGACGGAACTTGTTCCTAGCCATGATATTGGCTGTTCGCCATAGTTTCATGGCACCATACTAGTAATACTACTAACAAATAAGCCTTGCAATACCAAGACCCTTGTTCTTGGTTGGATAATCCCCCTCCCTCCTCTAATCCTCTATTGGTGAATGATGCAACTCTTACAACAAATGAATAAAGAGGTACTTCCTCCGTCCCATAATATAAGAGCGTTTTTGACACTAAACGCTCTTATATTATGGGACGGAGGGAGTACTTTATGAGCTAAAAATAGAAACAGACGTCTGGCTTTATATGCCCTAGGCTACAATATAGATTAAGGCAATTAATGTATCAGATCAAGAAAATAAGGGTAACAAGAAAGCGCCGTGCTTCTTAGAACATAACGCAAATACATGGCTGTGTTCATCCACGAAATTTATGATCCCTGTAGCCTGTTAAGAGCCCAAGAGGGAATAATGTGCTAATCTACCTCCAGCCCAGATGCAGGATACAGGATAAGAATCAATGAATCATGAAAGTTCCATGCTGTTTTTGTACAGGTAGCTATGCATCATCTCTCAAGCTACCACAATTCACAGGTCCTATGGTTCGCGAAACTTTTGCCATAAACATAGGAAAATTTGCAACTATTGTTTCCGGGTGGTTCAAGTGGCAGGTCCTTCACAAACTAACATCAGGTCATCTATGCACTTGAAGAAATAAAGTAAATATGAAGAGGCCAAGCAAAATGTCCTATCTGAAGCTACAGAATGTTGAAAAGTAACAGAAATGATACTACCACGTTGCATCTGTAATGAGAATAACGAAACCAGAATAATCTGCAGACTAGAAATGCCTACCAGATAAGATTAAGATTCTGATATTCCACTTGCCCAGTAAACTGTCCTCACCCCACAACTGCAGCACATTAATGGCTCCCACAATGCTTCAACAGCTTTCAGGAGGTACTGGCATAGTGACAGATGATAAGCAGGTAAGACCGGAGGCGATACAATGCATGGCAACTTGTGCAAAATTTGCAAATAGCACATTGCTTAAACTCAACTATTACTCCCTGAATAATTATATCCACGTAACCATCCAAATGATGGTCAGGGAAGGTGAAAATGATCCAAGGCCTATATCAATCTGATTACAACTAGCTAAGTGAGTTTTCTCACCAAATGTAACTGGAGAAGAACTAGAAAAGAAACAAAACGCAGTTAGTCTAATTACAGTGAGAAAAAAGAACTCCCTGGCCAACAATGGTCAGTACAAACAGTAGTTAGCCTGAAAAGTTGGACAACCTTCTCCTCTTTCTGTTCCTCTTCGGAGTCAAATCTCTTTGCACACTGCCGTTGGAATGAGGAAGAAAACGCATGGGGCTTGTGCGCCTAATAGCTGTTCTTCTCCCTCTCTTGTTTGCCCATTGAATTGGCAATTTGCCTGCAACTTGGGCAATACCATCAGATGCAGCAAGCTCAGCCACTTTTTGGATCCTCTCCTGCATTTGCATAACCCATGCTACCGACAGATCGAGTGAGAATGAATCATCCAGTGGTTTTTGCCACAGATCAAGTAGGACGCGCTGAAACGATTGAAATGATAGCGAGGGCTGGAAATCCTTGCGTGGTGCATACATCATGTTAACCTTTATGACGTGCTTACATAGGTTACCCTGCATTGACCACGAACAACTGCACAGAGAGAATTCAGACCCAGCATTCCATACAGTCTGCATTAGACTAGCATCCTTCTGGCTTGCCACCTTGGCTGAAAGAGGTTCTTTCTCATCAAATAGAACAGCCTCATCAGGTATGTGCAGAGCCCTTTGCCATGAAGTGGATGCAATGTACTCTGCTTTCACCTCGGGAAATGAACCGCTCTCATCTGCATATAGGTTGAGCCAGTAGCCAGAATGCAGCTCTGTTGTCAGCTTGTGCACCAACCAATCCACACGTTGAAGAGCATCAAGCTGTGAATCATCATATGCTTTAAGCTTGAGCTTTAGATGGTAACCCTCAATAGCACCACAGGATTCCTGACTTGCCAGGGGCAAATTTCTGATGGTATCAATCCACATCTCTAGATGGGGCAATGGCACACAAGAAACATTATTAGCATCTAGACGAGGATTTGCAATTCAATGTATATTTTGAATCTACTACCTGAGATTCTTACCCAATTTGGGAACCCAAAATGACTTGAAATACTGGATGAAGGTGGTTTGGTCAACAAAGTCTTGAAACAATTGCTCCAGGATATCCATGGGATTTTTCTCACTCCAGATACTGTACATAAATTTTCCTAGTTGTGTAAATATTTCCCGTTGCACCTCAGTATTGCTGCATTTCTTGATTATATTTTTAAGCCATGTTCTCCTTATGTGCCATAAAGAAAATAAAATCGGGCAGGAAAATATATTCCTGAAAAACAATGACATATTTCGTCAACGGCAATGAACTACATTGCAGCATCTACACAGGAAAATTTTACAGTTAGATCATATGTCAAAATCTATGCCATACGCCTATACCTGATTGGGTCCAGCTCTGAGGTTGGATCATCAATTATAAATCCACCAATCCTCCAGTTGGAATCAACAGAATGTATTCTACTAGTAAGTGCTTGCATCCATCTCGAAGTGTCATGCTTGGTAACAGATCGGGTTATAACCCATGCAACAGGCAGAGCCTGTTGTCTTGAATCGAATACAAGAATTGTGTGCAAGGGGTACTGCAGCAAAGAGTAGAATGTCAAAAAATGATGAAACCTACCCCTGTAGACATAACTAGACATCACATACTATAAGATGTTGCATATAAGTATAACCACACAACTATCAGCTTTTGTTGTAGTCAGATACCTTAAGCTTGCTTACACCAAATGAGGAATGAGATGCCAAAATATTCTGGTGACCAAAGCGGATCATCTGCTGCAGTTGCCATTCTGTCTGGATCCCTAGTACAAAGGCATCTGTCTCGGTTGAGTCCTGGTGGAAAAACACAGACTTCTTGTTCCTATCGACCCACATCCTGATGCTAGCTTGGTCATCTAGATCCAGCTCATGCGTAGACCTCTTGATGATCATCCCAAGCTTGTGGACATACTGCGAGGCAAGGTTATCGACCTTTGCATCCGAGCCGCAGTAGCGTTGTATCCCTTCTATATGTGTCTGCAGGATGTTCTCCTCGGGGACACCGAGATAGATCAATGACATGGTCTGCTGCTGAATCTCGCTCCCAACATACGGCACTTTCCTGGCACCAGGACCAATGGCGTCCCGGTCCAGGGGTCCATGACATACAAAACCAGACTTGTTGACATGGCGCCTCTCATGGTAGATAATGAGAGCCAGCGAAGGGCGGGCGTATAACTGCTTGATTGCGAAATGGCAGGTACAACCTCGCATCGACTGCGGCCGAGCTGCACGGTTTCTTGTGTTAAGCCTGTACCTTCTGCTAGGCAAGATCGTCCCTCCCTCCCCGTAATTTTCAGGGCCAAACGAACACCAATACCTGAATCAATTTGGAACAGGACACCCTAATCATTAAGAACCTTGTAATAGCCTTGCTGTGAAAAAAGAATAACTTGCAATGACCGAATAATTGGCATGGTGAGCAGAGGCCTTTCCGAAAAATATTGCGAGCAAAGCAGGGGCAAGCAGGGGAGGTGGCAGCAGGGGGACACGTACATTCTGTAGAGGAGGTAGTCGTCGCTCCTGACCTCCTTGAGGGTGCCCCTTTCGCGCTTGCGGCCGCGCTCGATGTGGAACCTGGTGGGGTACTCGGGGTTGTTGCACTCGCCGCTGATGAAGGCCTCCATCCGGTCGTAGGGGATGAGCGCGACGTCGTCGCAGTGGTGCTCGGAGCTCGCGTACTTGACCCACCTGAGGTCGGCGGCCGAGAACTCCTCCCCGGGAGGGTCCTGCACGGGGAGGTCGCTCACCGACTGCAGCACCCCCGTCACCTCCATCACCTCCCCCATTTTTCGCTTCTCGCCTTCGCCCGCCGCCAGTCGCCGGAGCTGGGATTCGGCGCCGCAAAAACCCTAGAGAGAGAGAAAACGAAGAGGGGAGAAGGAATGGGGACGAAGTAGCGAAGAGCGGAACGAAAGTCCTATTCTCCGCCAGTTGCGGGGAATAGTCAACCGCCGCGTATCCACCTCGACCTAATTGGGCCAGCCCATGTGATACCGGTGTTTTCGTTGTTTTTTTCCTTTTGTTTTTCTTTTCTCTCATCAATCATCAAATTGTCTCAAAACAAATCAATCATCAAATAGACATTTTTTAAATCTTTTACACCCAAAAGACATTAATTTTACAAAAGTATATATTTTTTATTCCTTTTTACCCCTCAAACAATATTTTTTTGGAATAATAACTAGTGAACCATGATTGTCGGAGTTAAGTAAACATTCTCTTGAACACATGATTTTAGTAAATACATGAAATATTTGTTATGGACACTGGTATAAAAACTTTACGTGCAGCGGGAAACAGTTTCTGGTCTACATGAACAAAATTTATGATTTATGCGATCATTTTGATTCTATATATGAGCACTTTGCATGCCAAGTGAAACAAATTTTGCAAATAATATATAATATGAAAAAAAATAGAGGCAGATGGAATTTTTTATTTTGATGCCTCATAGAAATTGGAAGATCATAGGAGGTGAGATGATGATATGTATCTGAAATCCTGTAGGAAAAAATATGTCATTTTGTTCATAGGATTTTTTTTCCATGGGGTCTAGGCTAGTGTTTTTGTCCCTTCGGAATAGAAATGATCTGTTCCTATGAATAGGAAGGGCTCCAAAAGAAAAAAAACATAAAATTCTTATCTTTATATAGGCAATGCTACGTGTTCATTGGTGGATAGGAAAAAAATCGGCCACCTCCGTGGCCATCCGATTGACACGAAAATAGCCGTCGAATCTCCCCAAACATGTGCGTCATGGATGGCAACAAGCTCGTTGGTGCGATATTCGCTCTGCAGCAACAACTTCATTGCAAAACCACCCATAGCGTTTTTTTAGCTTGAAGCGTTATTTTCTTAAGCATTCTTTATTGCAACAAATGTCATGTTGCAGAAAAATAATTGCAGTAGTGGTAGTGTTGCAATATTTTTTTTCCTGTCTTTTACCTTTTTCGCAACATAGATGGTGTCGTGGAAGGATTTTGCAACAAGGATGATGTTGCGGATTTTTTTTTCAAATTATATACACAAGTATGTTTGCAACATGGCTTGTGTTACAAACTTGTGTTTGCAACACGCCCAATGTCACAAACTTGTTGATCCATCTTGTGGCCATGGAGATGACGGAGACGCGAAACTCATGGAATATTGAGCATCTTCGTAAGTTCTACCCGTAAGGCGCAGTTGCCGGGCCCTGCCCCGGCAACCTATTTTGTACAAGCATAGTCCCCAGTGAAGGAAATATGCCCTAGAGGCAAAAATAAAGTTGTTATTTATATTTTCTTATATCATGATAACTGTTTATTATTCATGCTAGAATTGTATTAATCGGAAACTTAGTACATGTGTGAATACATAGACAAACAGAGTGTCACTAGTTTGCCTCTACTTGACTAGCTCGTTGAATCAATGATGGTTATGTTTCCTAACCATAGACATGAGTTGTCATTTGATTAACGGGATCACATCATTAGAGAATGATGTGATTGACTTGACCCATCCGTTAGCTTAACATGATGATCGTTTAGTTTGTTACTATTGCTTTCTCCATAACTATACATGTTCCTATGACTATGAGATCATGCAACTCCCGAATACCGGAGGAACACTTTGTGTGTTACCAAATATCACAACGTAACTGGGTGATTGTAAAGGTGCTCTACAGGTGTCTCCGATGGTGTTTGTTGAGTTGGCATGAATCAAGATTGGGATCTGTCACTCCGATTGTCGGAGAGGTATCTCTAAGCCCTCTCGGTAATATACATCACTATAAACCTTGCAAGCAATGTTGCTAATGAGTTAGTTACGGGATGTAGCATTACGGAATAGTAAAGAGATTGCCGATAACGAGATTGAACTAGGTATTAAGATACCAACGATCGAATCTCGGGCAAGTTACATACCGATGACAAAGGGAACAACGTATATCGTTATGCGGTTTGACCGATAAAGATCTTTGTAGAATATGTAAGAACCAATATGAGCATCCAGGTTCCGCTATTGGTTATTGACCGGAGACATGTCTCGGTCATGTCTACATAGTTCTCGAACCCGTAGGGTCCGCACGCTTAACGTTCGGTGACGATCGGTATTATGAGTTTATGTGTTTTGATGTATCAAAGGTAGTTCGGAGTCCCGGATTTGATTACAGACATGACGAGGAGTCTCAAAATGGTCGAGACATAAAGATCGATATATTGGACGACTATGTTTGGACATCGGAAGGGTTCCGAGTGAAGTTCGGGCATATACCGGAGTACCGGGGGGTTACCGGAACCCCCTGGGGAGTTTAATGGGCCTTATGGGCCTTAGTGGAAAGAGAGGAGGGGCTGCCGGGGCAGGCCACGCGCCCCCTCCCCCTTTGGTCTGAATTGGACTAGGAAGGGGGGTGGCGCCCACCTTTCCTTCTCTCTCTTTCCTCCTTCCTTCTCCTACTCCTACTACATGGAAAGGGGGGGAATCCTACTCCCGGTGGGAGTAGGACTCCCCATGGGGCGCGTCATAGGAGGGCCGGCCCTCCCCCTCCTCCACTCCTTTATATACGGGGGAGGGGGCACCCCATAGACACATAAGTTGATCATTGATCTTCAGTCGTGTGCGGTGCCCCCCTCCATCATAATCCACCTCGGTAATATCATAGCGGTGCTTAGGCGAAGCCCTGTTCCGATAGCAACATCATCACCGTCGGATTCAATGAATAGGGTTCTTTATGAAGATCAAAAAGCAATCACTATACCGTGTTGTGGTTTTTGATGCGTAGGTAAGAACGATTCTTGCTCAGCCCGTAGCAGCCACGTAAAACTTGCAACAACAAAGTAGAGGACGTCTAACTTGTTTTTGCAGGGCTTGTTGTGATGTGATATGGTCAAGACGTGATGAGATATAAGTTGTTGTATGAGATGATCATGTTTTTGTTGAAGTTATCAGCAACTGGCAGAAGCCTTATGGTTGTCTCTTTGTTGCATAAGATGCAAGCGCCAAATAATTGCTTTACTTTATCGCTATGCGATAGCAATAGTTGCAAAGAGCAATAGTTGGCGCTACTACCATGTGATGACATGTTGATAGAGATCAAGATGATGGAGATCATGGTGTCATGCCGGTGACGATAGAGATCATGACGGTACTTTGGAGATGGAGATCAAGGCGCAAGATGATCATGGCCATATCATGTCACATATTTTGATTGCATGTGATCTTTATCCTTTATGCATCTTATTTTGCTTAGTTCGGCGGTAGCATTATAAGATGATCTCTCACTAAATTTCAAGGTATAAGTGTTCTCCCTGAGTATGCACCGTTGTGATAGTTCGTCGTGCTGAGACACCACGTGATGATCGGGTGTGATAAGCTCTGTGTTCACATACAACGGGTGCAAGCCAGTTTTGCACACGCGAAATACTTGGGTTAAACTTGACGAGCCTAGCATATGCAGATATGGCCTCGGAACACTTGAGACCGAAAGGTCAAGAGTGAATCATATAGTAGATATGATCAACATAGTGATGTTCACCATTGAAACTACTCCATCTCACGTGATGATCGGACATGGTTTAGTTGATTTGGATCACGTGATCATTTAGATGACTAGAGGGATGTCTATCTAAGTGGGAGTTCTTAAGTAATATGATTAATTGAACTTTAATTTATCATGAATTTAGTCCTGATAGTATTTGCATAACTATGTTGTAGATCAATAGCTCGCGATGTAGCTCCCCGTTTATTTTTGATATATTCCTAGAGAAAAAGTATGTTGAAAGATGATAGTAGCAGTGATGTGGACTAGGTCCGTGATCTGAGGATTATCCTCATTGTTGCATAGAAGAATTATGTCCTTGATGCACCGCTAGGTGACAGACCTATTGCAGGAGCAGATGTAGACGTTATGAACGTTTGACAAGCTCGGTATGATGACTACTTGATAGTTTAGTGCACCATGCTTTACAGCTTAGAACCGGGACTTCAAAAATGTTTTGAACGCCATGGAGCATATAAGATGTTCCAAGAGTTGAAATTGGTATCTCATACCCATGCCCGTGTCTAGAGGTATGAGACCTCTGACAGTACTTTGCCTACAAGATGGAGGAGAATAGCTCAACGAGTGAGTATGTGCTCAGAATGTCTGAGTACTACAATCACTTGAATCAAGTGGGAGTTAATCTTCCTGATGAGATAGTGATTGACAGAGTTCTCTAGTCACTATCACCAAGTTACTAGAATTTCGTGATGAACTATAATATGCAAGGGATAACGGAAACGATAATCAAAGCTCTTCGCGATGCTGAAATCGGTGAAGGTAGAAATCAAGAAAAAGCATCAAGTGTTGATGGTTTACAAGACCACTATTTTCAAGTAAAAGGGCAAGGGAAAGAAAGGAAACTTCAAGAAGAATGACAAGCAAGTTGCCACTCCCATGAAGAAGCCCAAAGCTAGACCCAAGCCTGAAATTGAGTGCTTCTACTGCAAAAAAGAGAGAAAATAGGCCAAAAAAAGAAGGCCCAAATAAAAAATGAGAGAAAAAGAGAGAAGGGACAATGTTACTATCCTTTTTCCACACTTGTTCTTCAAAGTAGCACCATGTTCTTCATATAGAGAGTCTCCTATGATATCACTTTCATATACTAGTGGGAATTTTTCATTATAGAA
This sequence comes from Triticum urartu, assembly GCF_003073215.2. Lineage (NCBI taxonomy): Eukaryota > Viridiplantae > Streptophyta > Magnoliopsida > Poales > Poaceae > Triticum > Triticum urartu. Next base: position 367,331,214 of record NC_053026.1, on the reverse strand, counting down.
CTTGGCTTGTATATTCCAATGATGGGCTTCCTCAAAATGCCCTAGTTCTTCATGAGCAAGCAAGTTGGATGCACACCCACTTAGTTTCTTTTGTTGAGCTTTCATATACTTATAGCTCTAGTGCATCCGTTGCATGGCAATCCCTACTCACTCACATTGATATATATTAATGGGCATCTCCATAGCCCATTGATACGCCTAGTTGATGTGAGACTATCTTCTCCCTTTTTTTCTTCTCCACAACCACCATTCTATTCCACCATAGTGCTATATCCATGGCTCATGCTCATATATTGCGTGAAGATTGAAAAAGTTTGAGAACATCAAAAGTATGAAACAATTTCTTGGCTTGTCATCAGGGTTGTGCATGATTTAAATATTTTGTGTGGTGAAGATAGAGCATAGCCAGACTATATGATTTTGTAGGGATAACTTTCTTTGGCCATGTTATTTTGAGAAGACATAATTGCTTAGTTAGTATGTTTGAAGTATTATTATTTTTATGTCAATATTAAACTTTTATATTGAATCTTTCGGATGTGAACATTCATGCCACAATAAAGAAAAATTACATTGATAAATATGTTAGAAAGCATTCCACATCAAAAATTCTTCTTTTATCATTTACCTACTCGAGGACGAGCGGGAATTAAGCTTGGGGATGCTTGATACGTCTCCAACGTATCTATAATTTTTTATTGCTCCATGCTATTATATTATCTATTTTGGATGTTAATGGGCTTTATTTTACACTTTTATATCATTTTTGGGACTAACCTACTAATCGGAGGCCCATCCCAAATTGCTGTTTTTTTGCCTATTTTAGGGTTTCGAAGAAAAGGAATATCAAACGAAGTCCGAACGGAATGAAACCTTCGGGAACGTGATTTTCCCAACAAACGTGATCCAGGAGACTTGGAGTGGACGTCAAGAAACAAGGGAGGAAGGCACGAGGCAGGGGGCGCGCCTACCCCCTGGGCGCGCCCTCCACCCTCGTGGGCCCTCCATTGCTCCACCGACGTACTTCTTCCTCCTATATATATCCACGTACCCCCCAAACATCTAGGAGCACCACGAAAACCTAATTCCACCGCCGCAACCTTCTGTACTCGAGAGATCCCATCTCGGGGCCTTTTCCGGAGCTCCGCCGGAAGGGGCATTGATCACGGAGGGCCTCTACATCAACTCCATGGCCTCTCCGGTGATGTGTGAGTAGTTTATTTCAGACCTACGGGTCCATAGTTATTAGCTAGATGGCTTCTTCTCTCTCTTTGGATCTCAATACAAAGTTCTCCTCGATCTTCTTGGAGATCTATTCGATGTAATCTTCTTTTGCGGTGTGTTTGTCGAGATCCGATGAATTGTGGGTTTATGATCCAGATTATCTATGAACAATATTTGATTCTCCTCTGAATTATTTTATGTATGATTGGTTTATCTTTGCAAGTCTCTTCGAATTATCAGTCTGGTTTGGCCTACTAGATTGATCTTTCTTGCCATGGGAGAAGTGCTTAGCTTTGGGTTCAATCTTGCGGTGTTCGATCCCAGTGACAGAAAGGGAACCGATACGTATTGTATTGTTGCCATCGAGGATAAAAAGATGGGGTTTATATCATATTGCATGAGTTTATCCCTCTACATCATGTCATCTTCCTTAAAGCATTACTCCGTTCTTATGAACTTAATACTCTAGATGCATGCTGGATAGCGATCAATGTGTGGAGTAATAGTAGTAGATGCAGAATCATTTCGGTCTACTTGTCTCGGACGTGATGCCTATATACATGATCATACCTAGATATTCTCATAATTATGCTCAATTCTATCAATTGCTCGTCAGTAATTTGTTTACCCACCATAATACTTATGCTCTTGAGAGAAGCCACTAGTGAAACCTATGGCCCCTGGGTCTATCTTCCATCATATTAATCTTCCAATACTTAGTTATTTCCTTTGCCGTTTATTTTACTTTGCATCTTTATTTCTCTTTATCGTAAAAATACCAAAAATGTTATCTTATCATATCTATCAGATCTCACTCTCGTAAGTGACCGAGAAGGGCTTGAAAACCCCTTTTATCACGTTGGTTGCGAGGTTCTTATTTGTTTGTGTAGGTGCGTGGGACTTGAGCGTGATCTCCTACTGGATTGATACCTTGGTTCTCAAAAACTGAGGAAAATACTTACGCTACTTTGCTGCATCACCCTTTCCTCTTCAAGGGAAAACCAACGTAGTGCTCAAGAGGTAGCAAGAAGGATTTCTGGCGCCGTTGCTGGGGAGATTCGTGCCAAGCCAAGTCAAGTCAAGACATACCAAGTACCCATCACAAACTCTTATCCCTCGCATTACATTATTTGCCATTTGCCTCTTGTTTTCCTCTCCCCCACTTCACCCTTGCCGTTTTATTCGCCCTCTCTCTCCGTCCTCCTTCTCTTTCCCTATTTGCCTCTTTTGCCCGTTTCTTGTGTGCTTGTGTGTTGGATTGCTTGCCTATCACGATGGCTCAAGATAATACTAAATTGTGTGACTTTACCAATACCAACAACAATGATTTTATTAGCACTCCGATTGCTCCTTTTACCGATGCTGAATCTTGTGAAATTAATGTTGATTTGTTGAATCTTGTCATGAAAGATCCGTTTTCCGGCCTTCCTAGTGAAGATGCCACTACCCATCTAAACAACTTTGTTGATTTGTGTGATATGCAAAAGAAGAAAGATGTGGATAATGATATTGTTAAATTGAAGCTATTCCCGTTTTTGCTTAGAGATCATGCTAAAGCTTGGTTTTCGTCTTTGCCTAAAAATAGTATTGATTCATGGAATAAGTGCAAAGATGCTTTTATCTCTAAGTATTTTCCTCCCGCTAAGATCATCTCTCTTAGAAACGATATTATGAATTTTAAGCAACTTGATCATGAACATGTTGCACAATCTTGGGAGAGGATGAAATTAATGATACATAATTGCCCTACACATGGTTTGAATCTTTGGATGATTATACAAAACTTTTATGTCGGATTGAATTTTGCTTCTAGAAATCTTTTAGATTCGCCCGCGGGAGGCACTTTTATGGAAATCACTTTAGGAGAAGCTACCAAACTCCTAGATAATATTATGGTTAATTATTCTCAATGGCACACCGAAAGATCTACTAATAAAAAAGTGCATGCAATTGAAGAGATCAATGTTTTGAGTGGAAAGATGGATGAACTTATGAAATTGTTTGCTAATAAGAGTGCTCCTACTGATCCTAATGATATGCCTTTGTCTACCTTGATTTAGAATAATAATGAATCTATGGATGTGAATTTTGTTGGTAGGAACAATTTTGGTAATAATGCATATAGAGGTAATTTTAATTCTAGGCCGTTTCCTAGTAATTCCTCTAATAATTATGGTAATTCATAAAACAATTCCTATGGAAATTATAATAAGATGCCCTCTGATTTTGAATCTAATATTAAAGAATTTATTACCTCGCAAAAGAGTTTCAATGCTTTGATTGAAGAAAAAATGCTTAAGATTGATGAGTTGGCTAGGAACATTGATAGAATTTCTCTTGATGTTGATTATTTGAAACTTAGATCTATTCCACCTAAGCATGATATCAACGAGTCTCTCAAAGCCATGAGAATTTCCATTGATGAGTGCAAAGAAAGAACCGCTAGGATGCGTGCTAAGAAAGATTGTTTTATAAAAGCGTGTTCTTCTAGTTTCCATGAAAATAAAGATGAAGATATAAAAGTTATTGATGTGTCTCCTATTAAATCTTTGTTTTGCAATATGAATCTTGATAATGATGGGGCTGAAGATGAGCCACCTTTACCTAGAAGGCGTTCCAAAAATTCCGAGTCTTTAGATCTTGATGCTAAAATTGTTAAAAGTGGGATTGAAGAGGTCAAAACTTTAAATATCAATGAACCCACTATTTTGGATTTCAAGGAATTTAATTATGATAATTGCTATTTGATATATTGTATTTCCTTTTTGCAATCCGTGCTAAATTCTCCTCATGCTTATAGTCAAAATAAAGCTTTTACTAAACATATCGTTGATGCTTTGATGCAATCTTATAAAGAAAAAATTGAGTTGGAAGTTTCTATCCCTAGAAAACTTTATTATGAATGAGAACCTACAATAAAAATTAAAATTAAAGATCATGAGTGCTATGCTTTGTGTGATTTGGGTGCTAGTGTTTCCACGATTCCAAAAACCTTGTGTGACTTGCTAGGATTCCGTGATTTTGATGATTGTTCTTTAAATTTGCACCTTGCGGATTCCACTATTAAGAAACCTATGGGAAGAACTAATGATGTTCTTATTGTTGCAAATAGGAACTATGTGCCCGTAGATTTCATTGTTCTTGATATAGATTGCAATCCTTCATGTCCGATTATTCTTGGTAGACCTTTCCTTACACGATTGGTGCAATTATTGATATGAAGGAAGGGAATATTAGATTCCAATTTCCGTTAAGGAAAGGCATGGAACACTTCCCTATAAAGAAAATTAAATTACCATATGAATCTATTATGAGAGCCACTTATGGATTGCCTACCAAAGATGGCAATACCTAGATCTATCTTCGCTTTTATGCCTAGCTAGGGGCGTAAAACGATAGCGCTTGTTGGGAGGCAACCCAATTTTATTTTTATTACTTGCTTTTTGCTCCTGGTTATTAATAAATAATTTACCTAGCCTCTGTTTTGGTTGTGTTTTTTGTGTTTAATTAGTGTTTATGCCAAGTAGAACCGTTGGGAAGACTTGGGGAAAGTCTTTTTAATCTTGCTGTAAAAAACAGAAACTTTAGCGCTAACGAGAATTGTTGCCATTTTTATTTTGAAGGTGATATTTAGTTAATTATTTTTGCAGACGATTAATAGATAAATTCCTCACATCCAGAAATTTATTTTAGAATTTTTGGGGGTTCCAGAACTTGCGTTAGCTACGGATTACTACAGACTGTTCTATTTTTGACACATTCTGTTTTTCTTGTGTTGTTTGCTTATTTTGATGAATCTATGGCTAGTGAAAGAGTTTATAAACCATAGAGAATTTGTAATACAGTAGGTTTAACACCAATATAAATAAAGAACAAGTTCATTACAGTACCTTGAAGTGGTGTTTTGTTTTCTTTCGCTAACGGAGCTCGCGAGATTTTCTACTTTGAGTTTTGTGTTGTGAAGTTTTCAAGTTTTGGGTAAAGATTTGTTGGATTATGGAACAAGGAGTGGCAAGAGTCTAAGCTTGGGTATGCCCATGGAACCCCAAGGTAAAATTCAAGGACACCAAGAAGCCTAAGCTTGGGGATGCCCCGGAAGGCATCCCCTCTTTCGTCTTCATCTATCGGTAACTTTACTTGGAGCTATATTTTTATTCACCACATGATATGTGTTCTGCTTGGAGCGTCTTGTATGATTTGAGTCTTTGCTTTTTAGTTTAACACAATCATCCTTACTGTACACACCTTTTGAGAGAGACTCACATGATTTGAAATTTATTAGAATACTCTATGTGCTTCACTTATATCTTTTGAGCTATATAGTTTTTGCTCTAGTGCTTCACTTCTATCTTTTAGAGCACGGTGGTGGATTTGTTTTATAGAAACTATTGTTCTCTCATGCTTCACTTATATTATTTTGAGAGTACTTTGGAACAACATGGCAATAATAAAAACTTTCATATAAGTGCATTGAATACTATGAGAAGTCTGATACTTGATAATCGTTTTGAGATATGGAGATGGTGATATTAGAGTCATGCTAGTTGAGTAGTTGTGAATTTGAGAAATACTTGTGTTGAAGCTTGTGATTCCCGTAGCATGCACGTATGGTGAACCGTTATGTGATGAAGTCAGAGCATGATTTATTTATTGATTGTCTTCGTTATGAGTGGCGGTCGGGGACGAGCGATGGTCTTTTGCTACCAATCTACCCCCCTAGGAGCATGCGCTAATACTTTGTTTCGGTAACTAATAGATTTTTGCAATAAGTATGTGAGTTCTTTATGACTAATGTTGAGTCCATGGATTATACGCACTCTCACCCTTCCACCATTGCTAGCCTCTCTAGTATCGCGCAACTTTCGCCGGTACCATAAACCCACCATATACCTTCCTCAAAACAGCCACCATACCTACCTATTATGGCATTTTCATAGCCATTCCGAGATATATTGCCATGCAACTTTCCACCGTTCCATTATTATGACATGCTTCATCATTGCCATATTGCTTGCATGATCATGTAGTTGACATCGTATTTGTGGCAAAACCACCGTTCATAATTATTCCATACATGTCACTCATGCATCATTGCACATCCCGGTACACCATCGGAGGCATTCACATAGAGTCATATTTTGTTCTAAGTATTGAGTTGTAATTCTTGAGTTGTAAGTAAATAAAGTGTGATGATCATCATTATTAGAGCATTGTCCCAAGTGAGGAAAGAATGATGGAGACTATGATTCCCCCACAAGTCGGGATGAGACTCCAGACAAAAAAAAAGAGAAAAGAGGCCAAAAAAAGAAAGAAGGCCCAAATAAAAAATGAGAGAAAAAGAGAGAAGGGACAATGTTACTATCCTTTTTCCACACTTGCGCTTCGAAGTAGCACCGTGTTCTTCATATAGAGAGTCTCCTATGATATCACTTTCATATACTAGTGGGAATTTTTCATTATAGAACATGGCTTGTATATTCCAATGATGGGCTTCCTCAAAATGCCCTAGTTCTTCATGAGCAAGCAAGTTGGATGCACACCCACTTAGTTTCTTTTGTTGAGCTTTCATATACTTTAGCTCTAGTGCATCCGTTGCATGGCAATCCCTACTCACTCACATTGATATATATTAATGGGCATCTCCATAGCCCGTTGATACGCCTAGTTGATGTGAGACTATGTTCTCCCTTTTTCTTCTCCACAGCCACCATTCTATTCCACCATAGTGCTATATCCATGGCTCACGCTCATATATTGTGTGAAGATTGAAAAAGTTTGAGAACATCAAAAGTATGAAACAATGGCTTGGCTTGTCATCGGGGTTGTGCATGATTTAAATATTTTGTGTGGTGAAGATAGAGCATAGCCAGACTATATGATTTTGTAGGGATAACTCTCTTTGGCCATGTTATTTTGAGAAGACATAATTGCTTAGTTAGTAAGCTTGAAGTATTATTATTTTTATGTCAATATTAAATTTTTATCTTGAATCTTTCGGATCTGAACATTCATGCCACAATAAAGAAAAATTACATTGATAAATATGTTAGAAAGCATTCCACATCAAAGATTCTTGTTTTATCATTTACCTACTCGAGGACGAGCGGGAATTAAGCTTGGGGATGCTTGATACGTCTCCAATGTATCTATAATTTTTTATTGCTCCATGCTATTATATTATCTATTTTGGATGTTAATGGGCTTTATTTTACACTTTTATATCATTTTTGGGACTAACCTACTAATCGGAGGCCCATCCCAAATTGCTGTTTTTTTGCCTATTTTAGGGTTTCAAAGAAAAGGAATATCAAACGGAGTCCAAACGGAATGAAACCTTCGGCAACGTGATTTTCTCAACAAACGTGATCCAGGAGACTTGGAGTGGCCGTCAAGAAACAAGGAAGGAAGGCACGAGGCAGGGGGGCGCACCTACCCCCCTGGGCGCGCCCTCCACCCTCGTGGGCCCTCCGTTGCTCCACCGACGTACTTCTTCCTCCTATATATATCCACGTACCCCCCAAACATCCAGGAGCACCACGAAAACCTAATTCCACCGTCGCAACCTTCTATACTCGAGAGATCCCATCTCGGGGCCTTTTTCGGAGCTCCGCCGGAGGGGGCATTGATCACGGAGGGCCTCTACATCAACTCCATGGCCTCTCCGGTGATGTGTGAGTAGTTTACTTCAGACCTACGGGTCCATAGTTATTAGCTAGATGGCTTCTTTTCTCTCTTTGGATCTCAATACAAAGTTCTCCTCGATCTTCTTGGAGATCTATTCGATGTAATCTCCTTTTGCGGTGTGTTTGTCGACATCCGATGAATTATGGGTTTATGATCCAGATTATCTATGAATAATATTTGATCTTTCTCTAAATTCTTTTATGTATGATTGGTTTATCTTTGCAAGTCTCTTCGAATTATCAGTTTGGTTTGGCCTACTAGATTGATCTTTCTTGCCATGGGAGAAGTGCTTAGCTTTGGGTTCAATCTTGCGGTGTTCGATCCCAGTGACAGAAAGGGAACCGATTGTAGCGACCAGACCTCAGACAGTCTGATCTCTGTGCTCCGGTGTCATCCCTGGATCAGTAATGCTGACACCACACAGTACTCGGAGGATTTATAACAGAGTTGCCATCACACACTTATTACATCGCGTGTCTCAAGAGAGAACATAATACAATAAATATGGCTTAAGGCCATCTAATAATGATAACAGCGGAAGGCTTGGAAGATAAGTGAGTCCATCAACTCCATCGGCATCACTGAGTATAGAACCACGACCTAAAACTCCTTAATCGTCGTCTGAAAAGTCTGCAACATTAACGTTGCAGCCCGAAACGGGTCAGCACATGGAATATGCTGGCAAGGTAACACATAGAGAGTAATGGAATGAAACAACTATACTATATGCATATTTGGCTGGTGGAAAGCTCTATGGTTACAGTTTTGCGTAAAGCCAATTTTTCCCTACTACAAAGGAATAAATTTTATTTACTATCATGGTAGTTGTTAAACATTGAGAATGGTTGACAGCATCCTCAATCCCAATTAAGCATCATCATTAACAAAACCCAACAAAATTTAATTTAGAGTAACATGTTGAGATTCACATGATAATCCAGGTACTAGATACTCAAGATGTCCATAACCGGGGACACGGCTAACCATGATTAGTTTATTACACTCTGCAGAGGTTTGCACACTTTTCCCCACAAGACTCAATCGCCTCCGTTTGGTTTCTCGCACTACATGATGTTTGAGAAGACGGATGACCGAGACATAGTCTTTCAGAAGCGCTGGCACCTTACGATGGATAGACCGTTACACCTACTTTCCCCTACATCTGCTAGTCTATCCTGTAAGAGTTCGCACGACTTAGTCAACTATGCCAGCGCCCATAATTGTTGGGGAACATAGTAATTTCAAAAAAATTCCTACGCACACGCAAGATCATGGTGATGCATAGCAACGAGGGAAGAGTGTGATCTACGTACCCTTGTAGACCGACAGCGGAAGCGTTAGCACAACGCGGTTGATGTAGTCGTACGTCTTCACGGCCCGACCGATCAAGCACCGAAACTACGGCACCTCCGAGTTCTAGCACACGTTCAGCTTGATGACGATCCCCGAACTCCGATCCAGCAAAGTGTCGGGGAAGAGTTTCGTCAGCACGACGGCGTGGTGACGATCTTGATGTACTACCGTCGCAGGGCTTCGCCTAAGCACCGCTACAATATTATCGAGGATTATGGTGGAAGGGGGCACCGCACACGGCTAAGAATATGATCACGTGGATCAACTTGTGTGTCTATGGGGTGCCCCCTGCCCCCGTATATAAAGGAGCAAGGGGGAGGCCGGCCGGCCCTTGTGGGCGCGCCAAGGAGGAGTAGGATTCCTACTCCTAGTTGGAGTAGGTTTCCACCTTTCCTAGTCCAACTAGGAGAAGGGGGGAAAAGGGGGGAAGAGGGGAAGGAAGGGGAGAGAGGGGCCGCGCCCCAAACCCCTTGTCCAATTCGGACTGGGCTTGGGAGGGGCGCGCGCCACCTCCTGGTCCTTTCCACTAAGGCCCATTAAGGCCCATTGCTTCTTCCTCGTATTCCCGTAACTCCCCGGTACCTCTGAAAATACCCGAATCACTCGGAACCTTTCCGATGTCCGAATATAGTCGTCCAATATATCGATCTTTACGTCTAGACCATTTCGAGACTCCTCGTCATGTCCCCGATCTCATCCGGGACTCCGAACTCCTTCGGTACATCAAAACTCATAAACTCATAATATAACTGTCATCGAAACCTTAAGCGTGCGGACCCTACGGGTTCAAGAACAATGTAGACATGACCGAGACACGTCTCTGGTCAATAACCAATAGCGGAACCTGGATGCTCATATTGGCTCCCACATATTCTACGAAGATCTTTATCGGTCAGACCGCATAACAACATACTTTGTTCCCTTTGTCATCGGTATGTTACTTGCCCGAGATTCGACCGTCGGTATCTCAATACCTAGTTCAGTCTCATTACCGACAAGTCTCTTTACTCGTTTCGTAATACATCATCTCGCAACTAACTCATTAGTTGCAATGCTTGCAAGGCTTATGTGATGTGCATTACGGAGGAGAATACTTGAGTCACGAATTTGGTACACACTTAAGAAAATGTGGAATAGTTTCACAACTCATGCCGCCTGGAACACCTCAGCGTAATGGTGTGTCCGAACGTCGTAATCGCACTCTATTAGATATGGTGCGATCTATGATGTCTCTTACCGATTTACCGCTGTCATTTTGGGGCTATGCTTTAGAGACTGCCGCATTCACTTTAAATAGGGCTCCGTCAAAATCCGTTGAGACGACACCGTATGAATTATGGTTTGGGAAGAAGCCTAAGCTGTCGTTTCTAAAAGTTTGGGGATGCGATGCTTATGTCAAGAAACTTCAACCTGAAAAGCTCGAACCCAAGTCGGAAAAATGCGTCTTCATAGGATACCCTAAAGAAACTATTGGGTATACCTTCTACCTCAGATTCGAAGGCAAGATCTTTGTTGCTAAGAATGGATCCTTTCTAGAGAAAGAGTTTCTCTCGAAAGAAGTAAGTGGGAGGAAAGTAGAACTTGATGAAGTATTGCCTCTTGAACCGGAAAGTGGGGCAACTCAGGAAAATGTTCCTGTGGTGCCTAGACCAATTAGAGAGGAAGTTAATGATGATGATCAAGATACTTCTGATCAAGCTCCTACTAAACTTCGAAGGTCCACAAGGACACGTTCCGCACCAGAGTGGTACGGCAACCCTGTCTTGGAAATCATGTTGTTAGACAACGGTGAACCTTCGAACTATGAAGAAGCAATGGCGGGCCCGGATTCCGACAAATGGCTGGAAGCCATGAAATCCGAGATAGGATCCATGTATGAGAACGAAGTATGGACTTTGACTGACTTGCCTGATGATCGGCGAGCCATAGAAAATAAATGGATCTTTAAGAAGAAGACAGACGCGGATGGTAATGTGACCATCTATAAAGCACGGCTTGTTGCTAAGGGTTATCGACAAGTTCAAGGGGTTGACTACGATGAGACTTTCTCACCCGTAGCGAAGCTGAAGTCCGTCCGAATCATGTTAGCAATTGCCGCATTCTATGATTATGAAATATGGCAAATGGACGTCAAAACGGCATTCCTTAATGGTTTCCTTAAGGAAGAATTGTATATGATGCAACCAGAAGGTTTTGTCGATCCTAAGAATGCTGACAAGGTGTGCAAGCTCCAACGCTCGATTTATGGGCTGGTGCAAGCATCTCGGAGTTGGAACATTCGCTTTGATGAGATGATCAAAGCGTTTGGATTTATGCAGACTTATGGAGAAGCCTGCATTTACAAGAAAGTGAGTGGGAGCTCTGTAGCATTTCTCATATTGTATGTGGATGACATACTGTTGATGGGAAAAGATATAGAATTCTTGGAAAGCATAAAGGCCTATTTGAACAAGTGTTTTTCAATGAAGGACCTTGGAGAAGCTGCTTATATATTAGGCATCAAGATCTATAGAGATAGATCGAGACGCCTCATTGGTCTTTCACAGAGTATGTACCTTGACAAGATATTGAAGAAGTTCAAAATGGATCAGTCAAAGAAGGGGTTCTTGCCTGTATTGCAAGGTACGAGATTGAGCTTGGCTCAATGCCCGACCACGGCAGAAGATAGAGAAAAGATGAGTGTCGTCCCCTATGCCTCGGCCATAGGGTCTATCATGTATGCTATGCTGTGTACCAGACCTGATGTAAACCTTGCCTTGAGTTTGGTAGGAAGGTACCAAAGTAATCCCGGCATGCAACACTGGACGGCGGTCAAAAATATCCTGAAGTACCTAAAAAGGACTAAGGAAATGTTTCTCGTTTATGGAGGTGACGAAGAGCTTGTCGTAAAGGGTTACGTCGATGCTAGCTTCGACACAGATCTGGATGACTCTAAGTCACAAACCGGATACGTGTATATTTTGCATGGTGGGGCAGTAAGCTGGTGCAGTTGCAAGCAAAGCGTTGTGGCAGGATCTACATGTGAAGCGGAGTACATGGCAGCCTCGGAGGCAGCACACGAAGCAGTCTGGGTGAAGGAGTTCATTACCGACCTAGGAGTCATACCCAATGCGTCGGGCCCGATGACTCTCTTCTGTGACAACACTGGAGCTATTGCCCTTGCCAAGGAGCCCAGGTTTCATAGGAAGACCAGGCATATCAAGCGTCGCTTCAACTCCATTTGTGAAAGTGTTCAAAATGGAGACATAGAGATTTGTAAAGTACATACAGACCTGAATGTAGCAGATCCGTTGACTAAACCTCTCCCTAGAGCAAAACATGATCAACACCAGAATTCCATGGGTGTTCGATTCATCACAATGTAACTAGATGATTGACTCTAGTGCAAGTGGGAGACTGTTGGAAATATGCCCTAGAGGCAATAATAAAATGATTATTATATTTCCTTGTCCATGATAATTGTCTATTATTCATGCTATAATCGTATTGTCCGGAAATCATAATACATGTGTGAATACATAGACCATAATGTGTCCCTAGTGAGCCTCTAGTTGACTAGCTCTTTGATCAACAGATAGTCATGGTTTCCTAGCTATGGACATGGGGATGTCATTGATAACGGGATCACATCATTAGGAGAATGATGTGATGGACAAGACCCAAACCTAAGCATAGCACAAAGATCGTGTAGTTCGTTTGCTATAGCTTTTCTGGATGTCAAGTATCATTTCCTTAGACCATGAGATTATGCAACTCCCGGATACCGTAGGAGTGCCTTGGGTGTGCCAAACGTCACAACGTAACTGGGTCACTATAAAGGTACATTACAGGTATCTCCGAAAGTGTCCGTTGGGTTGGCACAAATCGAGACCGGGATTTGTCACTCCGTATGACGGAGAGGTATCTCTGGGGCCACTCAGTAATGCATCATCATAATGAGCTCAATGTGATCAAGTGGTTGATCATGGGATCATGCATTACGGTACGAGTAAAGTGACTTGCCGGTAATGAGACTGAACAAGGTATTGGGATACCGACGATCGAGTCTCGGGCAAGTAACATACCGATTGACAAAGGGAATTGAGTACGGGATTGATTAGGTCCTCGACATCGTGGTTCATCCGATGAGATCATCGAGGAGCATGTGGGAGCCAACATGGGTATCCAGATCCCGCTGTTGGTTATTGACCAGAGAGTCGTCTCGGTCATGTCTGCTTGTCTCCCGAACCCGTAGGGTCTACACACTTAAGGTTCGGTGATGCTAGGGTTGTAGAGATATGTATATGCAGTAACCCGAAAGTTGTTCGGAGTCCCGGATGAGATCCCGGACGTCACGAGGAGTTCCAGAATAGTCCGGAGGTAAAGAATTATATATGGGAAGTTGTCATACGGTCACCGGAAAGTTTCGGGGGCATATCGGTATTGTACCGGGGCCACCGGAGGGGTTCCGGGGGTCCACCGGGAGGGGACACCTCTCCCGGAGGGCCTTATGGGCTGTATGAGGAAGGGATCCAGCCCAAAGTGGGCTGGGGCGCCACTCCCCCTAGGGCCCATGCGCCTAGGGTTGGGGGAAACCCTAAGGGGGGGCGCCCCGTTGCTTGGGGGGCAAGCCCCCTCCCCTTGGCCGCCGCCCCCCTCTAGATCTCATCTAGAGGGGGCCGGCCCCCTTCCCCCTTCCCCTATAAATAGAGGGGTGAGGGGAGGGCTGCAAAGAACATCCAAGGCGCAGCCCCTCCCCTCCCCAACACATCTCCTCCTCCGTCACGAGCTTGGCGAAGCCCTGCCGGAGTACTGCTGCTCCACCACCACCACACCGTCGTGCTGCTGCTGGAGCCATCTTCCTCAACCTCTCCTCCCCCCTTGCTGGATCAAGAAGGAGGAGACGTCACGCTGACCGTACGTGTGTTGAACGCGGAGGTGCCGTCCGTTCGGCGCTAGGATCTCCGGTGATTTGGATCACGTCGAGTACGACTTCCTCATCCCCGTTCTTTGAACGCTTCCGCGCGTGATCTATAAAGGTATGTAGATGCAATCCGATCACTCATTGCTAGATGAACTCATAGATGGATCTTGGTGAAACCGTAGGAAATTTTTTGTTTTCTGCAATGTTCCCCAACACATGTATAAGTCATGAAGAAAGCAATAGCAACATACTAAACGATCGGGTGCTAAGCTAATGGAATGGGTCATGTCAATCACATCATTCTTTTAATAATGTGATCCCGTTAATCAAATAACAACTCTTTTGTTCATGGTTAGGAAACATAACCATCTTCGATTAACGAGCTAGTCAACTAGAGGCATACTAGTGACACTCTGTTTGTCTACGTATTCACACATGTATTATGTTTCCGGTTAATACAATTCTAGCATGAATAATAAACATTTATCATGAAATAAGGAAATAAATAATAACTTTATTATTGCCTCTAGGGCATATTTCCTTCAATAATGGCTTGTGGCTGCACACGGAAGTTTCTAGTATGAATAATCTCATGATCCCTTTGAGCCTGGGTGGCGGTCCAAAAAGAAACAGGCAATCCTGGAATACCCAGGTACCTCAATCCACCCAGATGTGTGTTTAAGTTGCCACCTTAGATAAACCATTAATTTATAATACTCACATATGTCATGGATATCACTCACCCAATCCACGTCTACTAGCATAGCATGGCACAGTAAGCAAACGTAGAAGTAACTCCCAAAGGTTTGGTAATAAACATGTAATAGGTTCTACCTCAACTACTCCCCAAACCCACAATTTAATTGGATCCTAATCATGCAATGTGTGAGGATTGATCTAACGCAATAAAACTGGGTAGTAGAAAAGGTATGATCAAAGTGTTACTTGCCTTGCTGATGATCCGGGAAACCTAGCGATTTGAAGTAACATGCGGCGCACTCCGGGTACTCTATCGCAAACAAACAAGCACACAATAAGTACTAATCTAATGCAAAGGTAAAACTCAAGAGATCTAACCATAAAATTCAACTTAAGAACTCCGGTTTGCAAAAAGAATCAAATCAAACAAAGCAACGAAAGTCAAACGGCGAAAGAAAACAACTTCGTTCTACTAAACTGGATCTAAGGCAATTTTTACAGTAGCAAAAACTTGTTTAAATTGGTTAAACGGATAGAAGATTTCGAGATGAAACTCCAGGCGCTTGAACCGCCTGATTCCGATAAACGAGCGAAAAGTTATACTAAAACGAAAATCGGATCTGAAATCGCGATCAGAAAAATCGTGGATTTAATCTGAGAAAAAGAAAAACGACGAACGTTCGCTAGAACGAACGAACGAACAGACGAACGCTCGCTAATTAAATAAATCGGAAAAACCGATCTATTTAAAAAAACCGAACCTAAAAAAACCGACGAAAAACCGACGGTTTTTCAAAAAAATATATAAAAAAACTGGTGCGGACTTCGAGGCGACCTTGGGCGGCGAGTCGGTGGCAGCGGCGGCGGCGGAGCGGCGAGGCGGGGCGGCGGCGGCGGTGAAGGAAATATGCCCTAGAGGCAATAATAAAGTTATTATTTATTTCCTTATATCATGATAAATGTTTATTATTCATGCTAGAATTGTATTAACCGGAAACATAATACATGTGTGAATACATAGACAAACAGAGTGTCACTAGTATGCCTATACTTGACTAGCTCGTTAATCAAAGATGGTTATGTTTCCTAACCATGAACAAGGAGTTGTTATTCGATTAACGGGATCACATCATTAGGTGAATGATCTGTTGACATGACCCATTCCATTAGCTTAGCACCCGATCGTTTAGTATGTTGCTATTGCTTTCTTCATGACTTATACATGTTCCTATGACTATGAGATTATGCAACTCCCGTTTGCCGGAGGAACACTTTGTGTGCTACCAAACGTCACAATGTAAATAGGTGATTATAAAGGTGCTCTACAGGTGTCTCCAAAGGTACATGTTGGGTTGGCGTATTTCGAGATTAGGATTTGTCACTCCGATTGTCGGAGAGGTATCTCTGGGCCCTCTCGGTAATGCACATCACATAAGCCTTGCAAGCATTGCAACTAATGAGTTAGTTGCGATATGATGTATTCCGGAACGAGTAAAGAGACTTGCCGGTAACGAGATTGAACTAGGTATTGAGATACCGACGATCGAATCTCGGGCAAGTAACATACCGATGACAAAGGGAACAACATATGTTGTTATGCGGTCTGACCGATAAAGATCTTCGTAGAATATGTAGGAGCCAATATGAGCATCCAGGTTCCGCTATTGGTTATTCACCAGAGACGTGTCTCGGTCATGTCTACATTGTTCTCGAACCCGTAGGGTCCGCACGCTTAAGGTTTCGATGACAGTTATATTATGAGTTTATGAGTTTTGATGTACCGAAGTTAGTTCGGAGTCCCGTATGTGATCACGGACATGACGAGGAGTCTCGAAATGGTCGAGACATAAAGATTGATATATTGGACGGCTTTATTCGGACACCGGAAGTGTTCCGGGTGATTTCGGAGAAAACCGGAGAGCCGGAGGGTTACCGGAACCCCCCGGGAGAAGTAATGGGCCATATGGGCCTTAGTGGAGAGAGAGAGGGGGGGCGGCGCCCCCCTTTCCCTCTCCCTCCCCACTTCTTTCCCCCTCCTAGTAGTAGTCTTACTCCTACTAGGAGGAGGATTCCTCCTTGGCGCGCCATAGAGGGCCGGCCGGCCTCCTCCCCTTGATCCTTTATATACGGGGGCAGGGGGCACCCCTTGACACACAAGTTGATCCACCATAGTCCTCGATAATATTGTAGCGGTGCTTAGGCGAAGCCCTGCGACGGTAGTGCATCAAGATCGTCACCACGCCGTCGTGCTAACGGAACTCTTCCCCGACACTTTGCTAGATCGGAGTCCGGGGATCGTCATCGAGCTGAATGTGTGCTAGAAATCAGAGGTGCCGTAGTTTCGGTGCTTGATCGGTCGGGCCATGGAGACGTACGACTACATCAACCAAACGCTTCCGTTGTCGATCTACAAGGGTACGTAGATCACACTCTCCCCTCTCGTTGCTATGCATCACCATGATCTTGCGTGTGCGTAGGAATTTTGTAGCGACCTGACCCGAATGGATCACGTCTACTGTGCTACGGTGTCATCCCTGGATCAGTAATGCTGACACCACACAGTACATCGAGGTTTTATAGCAGAGTTGCAATCACACACTTATTACATCGATGGCTCAAAAAGAACTTATTACAATAAATATGGCTGAAGGCCATCTAATATCGATAACAGCGGAAGACTCGGAAGATAAATGGGTCCATCAACTCCAGCGGCATCACTGAGTATAGGGCCACGACCTAAACACCTCAATCGTCGTCTGAAAAGTCTGCAACATTAACGTTGCAGCCCGAAAACGGGTCAGCACATGGAATATGCTGGCAAAGTAACACATAGAGAGTAATGGAATGAAACAGCTATACTATATGCATATATGGCTGGTGGAAAGCTCTATGGTTACAGTTTTGCGTAAAGCCAGTTTTTCCCTACTGCAAAGGAATAAATTTATTTAACTATCATGGTGGTTGTGAAACATTGAGAATGGTTGACAGCATTCTCAATCCCAATTAAAAGTAATTAAAACCCAACAACATTAATTAGAAGTAACATGTTGAGATTCACAATGATATTCAAGTACTAGATACTCAAGTTGTCCATAACCGGGGACACGGCTAATCATGATTAGTTTGTACACTCTGCAGAGGTTTGCGCACTTTTCCCCACATGACTCGATCGCCTCCGTTTGTTTTCTCGCACTACATGGTGTTTGAGAAACGGATGACCGAGACATAGTCTTTCAGAAGCACTAGCACCTTACATGTGGGGTAGACCGGTACACCTACATCCCCTACATCTGCTAGTCCACCCCGTAAGAGTTCGCACAACTTAGTCAACTATGCCAGAGCCCATAATGGCTTGTGGCTGCACACGGAAGTTTCTAGCATGAAAGATCTTATGATCCCTTTGAGCCTGGGTGGCGGTCCGAAAAAAAACAGGCAAGTCCTGATAGACATCAGGTGCCTCAATCCACCCAGATGTGTGTTTAAGTTGCCACCTTAGATAAACCATTAAAATTATCAATCTCACATCTGTCATGGATATCACTCACCCAATCCACGTCTACTAGCATAGCATGGCATAATAAGCAAACGTAGAAGTAACTCCCAAAGGTTTCATAGTAATACATGTGATAGGTACTACCTCATCTACTTCCCATCCCACAATTTAATTAGATCCTAATCATGCAATGTGAGAGGATTGATCTAATGCAATAAAACATGGGTTGTAGAAAAGGTATGATCAAAGTGTTACTTGCCTTGCTGATGATCCGCGAGTCCTAGGGTTTCGAAGTAACAAGCGGCGCAATCCGGGTATCTATCGCAGACAAACAACAAGCATACAATAAGTACTCATCTAATGCACAGGTAAAACTCGAACAAGAGAACGAACCAGGTAGTTCAACTTAAGAACTCCGGTTGCAAAGAAAGAACGAAAAACAAACGGCGGAAGAAAACAACTCGGTTCTAGCAAGTTGAAACTAGGTCAAATTTTACTGTAGAAAACTTGTTCAAGTTGATTAGACGGAACGGCGGTTTCGAGACGAAACTCCAGGCGCTTGAATCACCTGATTCCGATAAACGAGCGAAAAGAAAGACTAGAAAGAAGATCGGATCTGAGATCGCGATCGCGGAATAAATCCGACGAAAAGAAAAAGAAGAACGGTTAAACGAACGGACGTCGTTAACCTAGAAGAATCCGGTGATCACGTTCGTTAGGACGAACGGTCCGGCGAACGGTCCAAAGGCAACTAAATCGGAGAAGAAAACGAATCCGATCTAGGGTTTCGGAGAAGAAAAACCGAACGAAAAACCGATCTAGAAAACCGGAACGGTTTAGAGAAGAAAAGAATCGGAACGATTAGAAGAAAACGATCCGAGAAAAAGAGACGCGGGGCAACCTCGGCGAGGTCTCCGGCGAGGGGCTCCGGCGGCGTGGGCGTGGGGCGGCGCGTGGGCAAGGTGCGGCGGCGGCGCGGGTGTGGGGTGGCGGCGCGGCGCGGGGTGTGGTGGAGCTCTAGGCTTTGGGTTTGATGATTTAGAGGGGGGGTGCTTGGGTATTTATATTGGGGAGAGGAGGAGGTTTACTTGGGGTAGGGGACAAGAATTAGACTAGGAATAGGAATAGAAAAAAAGGAAAAGGAAAAGATCTAGAAATAGAAAAGGAATATACGGAAGTAGGACAAAAGTCCTACTAGGATTCGGTTTAGAGCAAGAGGCGAGGCAGCGGCCTCCTGCGCCAGCGCTAGGCGCGTGCGGCTCCCTGGGGGCGGTGGCCTTGGCCGGCTGGGCCTTTGGCCCAAGGCGCTGGACTTTGATTTTTTTTAACTGGTTCTCGCGCAGAAAAAAAAACAAAAAGAGATCTAAACGAACTCCGAAAAATCTAAAGTAAATTTTCCCCGACCCCTAAAAATGAGCCGAACAAAATGAACTTTTCTCCGGACCTAAAATGCAATTTTCGAAAACGCGCATTTTTCCCTATCCAAATAAACTGCAAATAAACACCGGAAAACAAAAATTGATCTATTTATTATATCTTCATTTTTTTCCCTAAATTTGGGAAAGTCATATTATTCCCTCTCTCATATATTTTGACACCGGAAAAATTATTGAAGATAAAATAAATAAATCAAATGATCCTATTTTCAAAATTCGAGAAAACTCTCAAATATGAAAATAACGAAATCTCCAACTCTCTCCGAGGTTCCTTGAGTTGCGTGAAATTTCTAGGATCAACCAAAATGCAAGAAAATATGATATGCATATGATCTAGTGTATAACATTCCAAATTGAAAATTTGGGATGTTACAAACCTACCCCCCTTAAGATGAATCTCGCCCTCGAGATTCGGGTTGGCTAGAAAATAGGTGAGGGTGGTCCTTGAGCAAATCTTCTTCTGTTTCCCAGGTGGCTTCATCCTCTGAGTGGTGGTTCCACTGAACTTTGCAAAACTTGATAACCTTGCTGCGAGTAACTCTACTGGCAAACTCGAGAATCTTGACTGGCTTCTCCTCATATGTTAAATCGTCCTTCAACTGAATCGCTTCTAATGGCACTGTATCTCTTAGCGGTACCTCCGCCATCTCGGCGTGACATCTCTTCAGCTGAGAAACATGGAATACATCATGAACTCCTGACAGTCCTTCTGGTAATTCCAACTTATAAGCGACTTCTCCCATACGTTTCAAGATCTTAAATGGTCCAACGAAACGCGGTGCTAACTTTCCCTTAACTCCAAAGCGCTTAACTCCTCGAAGTGGGGATACTCGGAGATAAACTCTGTCTCCGGTTTCGTAAACTATTTCCTTGCGTTTTGAATCTGCGTAGCTCTTCTGCCTGGACTGGGCTACCTTGAGCCTATCGCGAATCAACTTAACTTTCCGTTCAGACTCCTTAATCAAATCTGGTCCAAAGAACTGACGGTCTCCAACTTCGTAACTGTTGTCATGGAACGAAACTGGTATCTGATACGATACTCCTCGGGACTCCATGCAAACAAATGATCCTAGTCATGTATATCTTTGCCAACTTAGCACTGGTGTAAGTGGTCTTAACTGGAATGAAATGTGCTACCTTCGTCAAACGATCAACTACTACCCATATCGAATCATAACCTGCTTTCGTCCTGGGTAGTCCTGTGATAAAATCCATGCCTATCTTATCCCACTTCCATTCGGGTATCGGCAATGGTTGTAACAATCCTGCTGGCTTCTGATGTTCTGCCTTTACTCTCTGAAATACGTCACAAACTGCTACATAGGCTGCAATATCCTTCTTCATTCCGGTCCACCAAAATGTTTCCTTCAAATCCAAATACATCTTGGTATTCCCCGGGTGAATCGAATATGGTGAATCATGTGCCTCTTGCAAAATCAACTTCCTGATCTCCGGGTCATTGGGCACATAAACACGGTCCTCAAACCATAAGGTATCGTGCTCATACTCACGAAATCCCTTAGCTTTTCCTTTGCTAAGTTTCTCCTTTATAGCAGCAATCTCTTTGTCAGATTTCTGAGCTTCTCTGATCTTATCCATCAATGTTGACTGAATCTCCAATGCTGCTACATAGCCTCTCGGATATGTTTGAAAATAGTTCCGAAGGTTTTCTGCTAACTCCTTGGGTACTTCTCCCGTCACTAGGGTGTTGACATGGCTCTTACGGCTCAATGCGTCAGCTACTACATTAGCCTTTCCGGGATGATAATGCAATCTCATGTCATAATCCTTGATGCGCTCCAACCATCTCCTTTGTCGGAGGTTCAACTCCTTCAGCGTGAAAATGTACTTCAAACTCTTGTGATCCGTGTACACCTCACAATGATTTCCAATGAGGAAATGTCTCCCCGTCTTCAATGCATGCACTACGGCTGCTAACTCCAAATCATGCGTGGCATAATTCAACTCATGAGGCTTCAGTTGTCGTGAAGCATACGAAACAACTCTTCCTTCCTGCATAAGCACTGCTCCAAGTCCTCGACGTGAAGCGTCGCAATACACCTCATAATCCTTGGTCTGATCTGGCAAAATCAATACCGGTGAGGTAACCAATCGTTTCTTCAACTCCTAGAAACTAGCCTCACACTCCTCAGTCCATTTGAACTTAGTATCCTTATTCAACAATTCAGTCATAGGCTTTGCAATCTTTGAAAAGTTCTCAATGAATCTCCGGTAGTATCCTGCGAGTCCAAGAAAACTCCGGATCTCTCCAACTGTTGTTGGTGCTTCCCATTCGGTTACGGTCTCAACCTTTGTGGGGTCAACTGCTATACCTTCTCCGGATATAACGTGTCCGAGGAATCCAACTTCCTTCAACCAAAACTCACATTTGCTGAATTTGGCATATAACTGATGTTCTCTTAGTTTCTCCAAAACCAAACGCAAATGTTCCTTATGCTCCTCTTCATTCTTCGAATAAACTAGGATGTCATCAATGAACACTACGACGAACTTATCCAAAAACTCCATAAACACTTTGTTCATCAGGTTCATAAAATAGGCAGGTGCGTTAGTCAATCCAAATGACATAACGGTATACTCATACAGTCCATATCTTGTGGTGAATGCTGTCTTAGGTATGTCCTGCTCTCGAATCTTCAACTGATGGTACCCTGATCGCAAATCGATCTTGGAAAACACTTTAGCTCCTTGCAACCGATCAAACAGATCGTTGATCATTGGCAGTGGGTACTTGTTCTTGATGGTTACTTCATTCAATCCCCGATAATCTACAACCATCCTTAATGATCCATCCTTCTTTTCCACTAGAAGTACGGGTGATCCCCAAGGTGAAGAACTTGGGCGAATGTAACCTTTATCCAATAACTCCTTAATCTAATTCTTAATTTCCACCAAATCCCTTGCTGGCATCCGGTACGGTCGCTTCGATATTGGGCCTATACCTGGCAATAACTCAATCAAAAACTCAATGTCTCTATCCGGTGGCATGCCTGGTAATTCCTCAGGAAATACATCAGGAAAATCCTTCACCACTGGTACTTCCTCCTGCACAACTCCTGTTAGGCAATTCACTTGTGTCCTGT
This sequence comes from Triticum urartu, assembly GCF_003073215.2. NCBI lineage: Eukaryota > Viridiplantae > Streptophyta > Magnoliopsida > Poales > Poaceae > Triticum > Triticum urartu. Next base: position 367,308,318 of record NC_053026.1, on the reverse strand, counting down.
TTGGCACATGCCGGGATACATACTTGATCCTTCTTCCTTCTGGTGTGGTAAGCAAAATTGTCTTACTGGCGTAATCGATGTTTCCTCCATACATCGACAGCCAATCCATACCAAGAATCACATCCAGACCTTGGGATTCCAGAATAATTAAATCCGTTGGGAATACATGCCTTCCTATACTCAATGGTACTTGGAAACATCCTTGTCTGGCCATGTATTCTGCTCCTGGCGAGCTTACTAGCATAGGTGTTTTAAGAATCCTAGTGGGCAGGCTATACTTCTCCACAAATCCCCTTGATATGTATGAATGCGATGCACCAGTATCAAAAAGAACGAGTGCAGTAAATGACTTAACCAAAAACTTACCGATTACTGCATCGGGCTGATCTTCAATCTCCTCCACATTAACGTGGTTCACCTGTCCCCTATTGAAAGGGTTCGGCTTCTTCCTAGAGCTTCCATTGCCATTTCCATTCTGGCCTTCGAGACATTCATTGGCATAATGTCCGGTCTTCGAACACTTGAAACAGGTGACTTGACTCAGGTCTCTCTTGGTTGGGGTCGATGGGGTGGTCCGGTTCTGGCTGTTGCTTCCTCCATTCCCATTACCATTCTTGTGGCCATTATGGTTGTGCGAGCTACCTCCTCCATGGGTATGCTGAAACTGAAATCCCGGTTTACGGGTAAAACGGGGCTTCTGCTGGGCTCCAGAGTTATACTTCCCCTGTCCATACTTCCTCTTACGGTTCTCAATCTGCTGTTGCTTCCCTTCAATCATGATGGCACGATCTACCAACTCCTAGTAGTTGTTGAAACTCGCTACCATCAACTGCATGCTTAGCTCATCATTCAGTCCTTCCAGAAACTTCTCCTTCTTAGCTGCATCCGTAGCAACGTCATCTGGGGCATAACGGGCTAGCTTACTAAACTCCTCCACATACTGGCCAACAGTCCTTCCTCCTTGGCGTAAGTTACGAAACTCACGCTTCTTTATGGCCATAGCTCCTGCTGAAACATGGGCAGTGCGGAAAGCTTGCTGAAACTGATCCCATGTGACTGTGTCAACTGGGTAAGTGGCTGTGAAATTCTCCCACCATGCTGCCGCGGGTCCGTCAAGCTGGTGTGCGGCAAACTTCACTTTCTCACCATCCGTGCATCCTGCAGTGGTCAACTCCCTTCCTATCTTACGGAGCCAGTCGTCTGCTACTATCGGCTCGGTGCTACTGGAAAACACCGGCGGGTTCGGCCTAAGGAAACGGGCTAAGTAGTCAACAGGTGGTGGTGGTGGTGGTGGGTTGTTGTTGTTCTGCTGGTTCTGGACTAACATCTGCATCAACTGATTCTGCTGTTGGATCAACTGAGTGAGCTCCGGTGGAAATCCATTGTCACGTCTCGGAGGCATCTGAGGGTTTAGAAAAGACGAGATATAAGAATAGAGGGGGTCTAAAGGGAAAACACTACCCATATGCACATGAGCAAATGCACACAAAATCACTTCAATCAATCAAACAAGGGCTTACAAACGGTCTAAAACTATCGCAAAAGTGCTCGACTATATTGTGTTTACATGGGGGAATACTACTACTATCTGGTGGTCATCTAGAAATTTGAACCGGTGGAAGACTCCATGATATCTGCTCCAGCTTCGTCTTCGAAGTCGGGTTCACTTGGATCCGAATCGGTGTCGTCGAGGATTATGTAGTTGTCCGGACATGTGACGTACTCGTCGTCCTCCTGGGATGCTAACTTGCTCTTGAGTTCTTCAATCTCCTGCTTCAGATCGCCATTGTGCCTTGCTAGAGCTACGATCTCGTCCATGTAGTCCTTGCGTGTAGACTTCAGTTCTCCTTCTAGCTCGATGATCCTTGCCTTTGCATTCTTCAACTCTATCATATCATTGCACATCTGGTTCTCGTGGCGTCGAATGTGCTGGTTTAACTCTTGGATGAAAGATGCAATGGATCTATCCTTCTTGGTGCTGACTAACTCCCATTGTTCATCACGGCGTCCGCAAATCTGGTAGATAGTGTCCTTGAGGTCTTCTTGATAAACTTCTCCAATGCGTCCTATGGTGATATGAGCTGCCATGCTCCTTCCTAGACTCCAGGTTGGTGCATTGAAAACACTATCTATGGGCTTCGTGATTGGCGCGAATGTTCTTCCCGGAACGTGAGCTTGAATCTTCCAGCGCTCCTCTTCAGGCAGAGTGGCATTGAAGGTTCCCGTGAAGCTTGGTAATCCAATGTTCAGGTACTTGGTGACTTCAGGTGAAATCCAAAAGGTGTGCCTTCATCCGGTTGAGCGTACTTAATCTTCGCGTGCGTCATCCTAATAGAGTAGAGAAGATGAGGAGTTAGAAAATGAGAAGAGAAGGGTGATCTATGGCTTTAACTTAGTGGTCGTGTCCTACAGTCAATGTGTGCTCTGATACCATCTCTGTAGCGACCTGACCCGAATGGATCACGTCTACTGTGCTATGGTGTCATCCCTGGATCAGTAATGCTGACACCACACAGTACATCGAGGTTTTATAGCAGAGTTGCAATCACACACTTATTACATCGATGGCTCAAAAAGAACTTATTACAATAAATATGGCTGAAGGCCATCTAATATCGATAACAGCGGAAGACTCGGAAGATAAATGGGTCCATCAACTCCAGTGGCATCACTGAGTATAGGGCCACGACCTAAACACCTCAATCATCGTCTGAAAAGTCTGCAACATTAACGTTGCAGCCCGAAAACGGGTCAGCACATGGAATATGCTGGCAAAGTAACACATAGAGAGTAATGGAATGAAACAGCTATACTATATGCATATATGGCTGGTGGAAAGCTCTATGGTTACAGTTTTGCGTAAAGCCAGTTTTTCCCTACTGCAAAGGAATAAGTTTATTTAACTATCATGGTGGTTGTGAAACATTGAGAATGGTTGACAGCATTCTCAATCCCAATTAAAAATAATTAAAACCCAACAACATTAATTAGAAGTAACATGTTGAGATTCACATGATATTCAAGTACTAGATACTCAAGTTGTCCATAACCGGGGACACGGCTAATCATGATTAGTTTGTACACTCTGCAGAGGTTTGCGCACTTTTCCCCACAAGACTCGATCGCCTCCGTTTGGTTTCTCGCACTACATGGTGTTTGAGAAGACGGATGACCGAGACATAGTCTTTCAGAAGCACTAGCACCTTACTTGTGGGGTAGACCGGTACACCTACATCCCCTACATCTGCTAGTCCACCCCGTAAGAGTTCGCACAACTTAGTCAACTATGCCAGAGCCCATAGTATGCTGTGGCTGCACACGGAAGTTTCTAGCATGAAAGATCTTATGATCCCTTTGAGCCTGGGTGGCGGTCCAAAAAAAAACAGGCAAGTCCTGATAGACATCAGGTGCCTCAATCCACCCAGATGTGTGTTTAAGTTGCCACCTTAGATAAACCATTAAAATTATCAATCTCACATCTGTCATGGATATCACTCACCCAATCCACGTCTACTAGCATAGCATGGCAATATAAGCAAACGTAGAAGTAACTCCCAAAGGTTTCATAATAATACAGGTAATAGGTACTACCTCATCTACTTCCCATCCCACAATTTAATTAGATCCTAATCATGCAATGTGTGAGGATTGATCTAATGCAATAAAACATGGGTTGTAGAAAAGGTATGATCAAAGTGTTACTTGCCTTGCTGATGATCCGCGAGTCCTAGGGTTTCGAAGTAACAAGCGGCGCAATCCGGGTAATCTATCGCAGACAAACAACAAGCATACAATAAGTACTCATCTAATGCACAGGTAAAACTCGAACAAGAGAACGAACCAAGTAGTTCAACTTAAGAACTCCGGTTGCAAAGAAAGAACGAAAAACAAACGGCGGAAGAAAACAACTCGGTTCTAGCAAGTTGAAACTAGGTCAAATTTTACTGTAGCAAAAACTTGTTCAAGTTGATTAGACGGAACGACGGTTTCGAGACGAAACTCCAGGCGCTTGAATCACCTGATTCCGATAAACGAGCGAAAAGAAAGACTAGAAAGAAGATCGGATCTGAGATCGCGATCGCGGAATAAATCCGACGAAAAGAAAAAGAAGAACGGTTAAACGAACGGACGTCGTTAACCTAGAAGAATCCGGTGATCACGTTCGTTAGGACGAACGGTCCGCGAACGGTCCAAAGGCAACTAAATCGGAGAAGAAAACGAATCCGATCTAGGGTTTCGGAGAAGAAAACCGAACGAAAAACCGATCTAGAAAACCGGAACGGTTTAGAGAAGAAAAGAATCGGAACGATTAGAAGAAAACGATCCGAGAAAAAGAGACGCGGGGCAACCTCTGGCGAGGTCTCCGGCGAGGGGCTCCGGCGGCGTGGGCGTGGGGCGGCAGCGTGGGCAAGGTGCGGCGGCGGCGCGGGTGTGGGGTGGCGGCGCGGCGCGGGGTGTGGTGGAGCTCTAGGCTTTGGGTTTGATGATTTAGAGGGGGGGTGCTTGGGTATTTATATTGGGGAGAGGAGGAGGTTTACTTGGGGTAGGGGACAAGAATTAGACTAGGAATAGGAATAGAAAAAAAGAAAGGAAAAGATCTAGAAATAGAAAAGGAATATACGGAAGTAGGACAAAAGTCCTACTAGGATTCGGTTTAGAGCAAGAGGCGAGGCGGCGGCCTCCTGCGCCAGCGCTAGGCGCGTGCGGCTCCCTGGGGGCGGTGGCCTTGGCCGTAGCCTTGGCCGGCTGGGCCTTTGGCCCAAGGCACTGGACTTTGATTTTTTTTTAACTAGTTATCGCGGAGAAAAAAAAAACAAAAAGAGATCTAAACGAACTCCGAAATATCTAAAGTAAATTTTCCCCGACTCCTAAAAATGAGCCGAACAAAATGAACTTTTCTCCGGACCTAAAATGCAATTTTCGAAAACGCGCATTTTTCCCTATCCAAATAAACTGCAAATAAACACCGGAAAACAAAAATTGATCTATTTATTATATCTTCATTTTTTTCCCTAAATTTGGGAAAGTCATATTATTCCCTCTCTCATATATTTTGACACCGGAAAAATTATTGAAGATAAAATAAATAAATCAAATGATCCTATTTTCAAAATTCGAGAAAACTCTCAAATATGAAAATAACGAAATCTCCAACTCTCTCCGAGGGTCCTTGAGTTGCGTGAAATTTCTAGGATCAACCAAAATGCAAGAAAATATGATATGCATATGATCTAGTGTATAACATTCCAAATTGAAAATTTGGGATGTTACAATTTTTTTTGAAATTACTACGTTCCCCAACAGGAGGGGCAGCGGCGGCGCGACGCTGGGGCGACTAGGGTTCGGGGGCGCGGGCGGCTGGGCCTCGGCTGGCTCCCCCCGGCTTATAAAGCCTAGCGGGCCGGAGTCCCGATCGGACACGGCCCGTAGGTCGGTTCGTTTTTTTAAATAATTACGCGCAGAAAAAAAAGAAATACTAAACGGACTCCAAAAATCCCGAAATAAGTTTTCCCGGGCTTCTAAAATCAAGCCGCACAAGGTGAACATTTATTTGGGGCCTAAATGCAATTTTGAAAAACGCACATTTTCCTAAATTCAAATAAAATAACGAAAAACTCCGAAATAAAATCTTATTTGATTTTATTATTAAATCCTCAATATTTCTTTATTTTGGGAAAGTCATTTTATTCCCTCTCTCATATTTTTGTAATAGAAATAATTGACGATAAAATAATAAAAATCAAATGATCCTATTCTCAAAATTTGAGAAAACTCAAATATGAAAATAAAGAATTTCCCAACTCTCTCCGTGGGTCCTTGAGTTGCGTAGAAATTTGCAAGATCGACCAAAATGCAAAAAAAATATGATATGCATTGATGATCTAATGTATAACATTCCAAATTGAAAATTTGGGATGTTACAAACCTACCCCCCTTAAGATGAATCTCGCCCTCGAGATTCGGGTTGGCTAGAAAATAGGTGAGGGTGGTCCTTGAGCAAATATTCCTCTCGTTCCCAGGTGGCTTCATCCTCCGTGTGGTGGCTCCACTGAACTTTGCAAAACTTGATAACCTTGCTGCGAGTGACTCGGCTGGCAAACTCGAGAATCTTAATTGGTTTCTCCTCATAGGTAAAATTGTTATCCAACTGGATTGCTTCCAATGGCACTGTGTCTCTCAAGGGTATGTCAGCCATCTCCGCGTGGCACTTCTTCAACTGAGAAACGTGGAACACATCATGAACTCCTGATAATCCTTCGGGCAATTTCAACTTGTAGGCCACTTCTCCCATACGCTCCAAAACTCGATATGGTCCTACAAATCGTGGCGCTAACTTTCCTTTAACTCCAAAACGCTTTGTTCCAACTTTCCTTTAACTCCAAAACGCTTTGTTCCCCGAAGTGGAGATACTCGAAGATAAGCTCTATCTCCAACTTCGTAAACAGTCTCCTTGTGTTTGGAATCTGCATAACTCTTCTGTTTGGACTGAGCTACCTTAAGTCTATCGCGAATCAATTTCACCTTCTGTTCAGACTCTTTAATCAAATCAGGCCCAAACAAATGACGGTCTCCAACTTCATCCCATGACAACGGTGTCCTGCACCTCCTTCCGTACAAAGCTTCGAAAGGGGCCATCTTTAAACTGGTTTGGTAGCTGTTGTTGTAAGAGAACTCTGCATATGGCAAATTGTCGTCCCAACAAGATCCGTAATCTAGCGCACAAGCTCTCAGCATATCCTCCAAAATTTGATTGACTCTCTCGGTCTGTCCATCTGTCTGTGGATGAAAAGTTGTACTGAATTCTAGCCTGGTACCCAAAGTTTCATGCAACTGCTTCCAGAACTTTGAGGTAAACTGGGTTCCTCTATCTGATACAATACTCCTCGGAACTCCATGCAGACATACGATCCTAGTCATGTATATCTTTGCCAACTTAGCACTGGTGTAAGTGGTCTTTACCGGGATGAAATGAGCTACTTTTGTCAATCGATCGACTACAACCCAAATTGAGTCATAGCCTGAACGAGTCCTAGGTAATCCCGTGATAAAATCCATGCCTAACTTATCCCACTTCCATTCGGGTATCAGCAATGGTTGTAACAATCCTGCTGGCTTCTGATGCTCTGCCTTTACTCTCTGACATACATCACAAACTGCTACATACTCCGCAATATCCTTCTTCATTCCGGTCCACCAGAAAATATCCTTCAAATCCAAATACATCTTGGTATTTCCTGGGTGAATCGAATATGGTGAATCGTGTGCCTCTTGCAGAATTAGCTTCCTAATCTCCGGGTCATTGGGCACATAAACACGGTCTTCAAACCATAGGGTGTCGTGCTCATCCTCACGAAATCCTTTAGCCTTTCCTTCGCTTATTTTCTCCTTTATAGTGGCAATCTCCTTGTCAGTCTTCTGAGCTTCTCTGATTCTATCCATCAAAGTTGACTGAATCTCCAATGCTGCTACATAGCCTCTCGGAACTATTTCCAAACATAGTTCACGAAGATTTTCTGCTAACTCCTTTGGTATTTCTTCCGTCATTAATGTATTGACATGGCTCTTACGGCTTAATGCGTCAGCTACTACATTAGCCTTTCCTGGGATGGTAATGTAATCTCACATCATAATCCTTGATGAGCTGCAACCATCTCCTTTGTCTAAGGTTTAACTCCTTCTGTGTGAAAATGTATTTCAAACTCTTATGGTCCGTGTACACCTCACAATGGTTTCCAATGAGGAAATGTCTCCATGTTTTCAATGCATGCACTACGGCTGCTAATTCCAAATCATGCGTAGCATAATTCAACTCATGAGGTTTCAGTTGTCTTGAGGCATATGAAACAACTCTCCCTTCCTGCATAAGCACTGCTCCAAGTCCTCGACGTGAAGCGTCACAATACACCTCATAATCCTTGGTCTGCTCTGGCAAAATCAACACTGGTGAAGTAACCAAACGTTTCTTCAACTCCTGAAAACTAGCCTCACATTCTTCCGTCCATATGAACTTGGTATCTTTCTTCAACAACTCCGTCATAGGCTTCGCAATCTTTGAGAATTTCTCAATAAATCTCCGGTAGTATCCTGTGAGTCCAAGAAAACTCCGGATCTCTCCAACTGTGGTTGGTGCTTCCCATTTGGTCACGGTATCAACTTTAGTGGGATCTACTAATATACCTTCTCCGGATATAACGTGTCCGAGGAATCCTACTTCCTTCAACCAAAACTCACATTTGCTAAACTTGGCATATAATTGATGTTCTCTGAGCTTTCCAAGAACCAAACGCAAATGTTCCTTATGTTCCTCTTCATTCTTTGAGTAAACCAGGATATCATCAATGAACACCACGACGAACTTATCCAATAACTCCATAAACACTTTGTTCATCATGTTCATAAAATAAGCAGGTGCATTAGTCAGACCAAATGACATAACAGTATACTCGTACAGCCCATACCTGGTGGTAAAAGCTGTCTTAGGAATATCCTGTTCTCGAATCTTCAACTGGTGATACCCTGATCGTAGATGGATCTTGGAAAATACCTCAGCTCCTTGCAATCGATCAAACAGATCATTGATCATTGGTAGTGGGTACTTGTTCTTGATGGTTACTTCATTCAATCCTCGATAATCAACAACCATCCTTAATGATCCATCCTTCTTCTCCACTAGAAGTACTGGCGATCCCCAAGGCGAAGAACTTGGGCGAATATATCCCTTATCCAGTAACTCCTTAATCTGCTTCTTAATTTCCACCAAATCCTTTGCAGGCATCCTGTATGGTCTCTTCGATATTGGCCCTGTGCCTGGCAATAGCTCAATCAAAAACTCAATGTCTCTATCCGGTGGCATGCCTGACAACTCTTCTGGAAATACATCAGGGAAATCCCTCACCACTGGTACTTCCTCCTGCACAACTCCTGTTAAACAATTTACTTGAGTCCCTTTTGGCACATGCCGGGATACATACTTGATCCTTCTCCCTTCTGGGGTGGTAAGCAAAATTGACTTACTGGCGCAATCGATCTTTCCTCCATACCTCGACAGCCAATCCATACCCAGAATTACATCCAATCCTTGTGATTCCAAAATGATCAAATCCGAGGGAAACACATGCCTACCTATACTCAATGGCACTTGAAAACATCCTTGGCTGGCCATATACTCTGCTCCCGGTGCGCTTACTAAAGGAAATATGCCCTAGAGGCAATAATAATGTTATTATTTTATTTCCTTATATCATGATAAATGTTTATTATTCATGCTAGAATTGTATTATCCGGAAACATAATACTTGTGTGAATACATAGACAAACTAAACGTCACTAGTATGCCTCTACTTGACTAGCTCGTTAATCAAAGATGGTTATGTTTCCTAACCATAGACATGTGTTGACATTTGATTAACGGGATCACATTATTAGGAGAATGATGTGATTGACATGACCCATTCCATTAGCTTAGCACCCGATCGTTTAGTGTGTTGCTATTGCTTTCTTCATGATTTATACATGTTCCTATGACTATGAGATTATGCAACTCCCGTTTGCCGGAGGAACACTTTGTGTGCTACCAAACGTCACAATGTAAATGGGTGATTATAAAGGAGCTCTACAGGTGTCTCCAAAGGTACATGTTGGGTTGGCGTATTTCGAGATTAGGATTTGTCACTCCGATTGTCGGAGAGGTATCTCTGGGCCCTCTCGGTAATGCACATCACATAAGCCTTGCAAGCATTGCAACTAATGAGTTAGTTGCGAGATAATGTATTACAAAACGAGTAAAGAGACTTGCCGGTAACGAGATTGAACTAGGTATTGAGATACCGATGATCGAATCTCGGGCAAGTAACATACCGATGACAAAGGGAACAACGTATGTTGTTATGCGGTCTGACCGATAAAGATCTTCGTAGAATATGTAGGAGCCAATATGAGCATCCAGGTTCCGCTATTGGTTATTGACCGGAGACGTGTCTCGGTCATGTCTACATTGTTCTCGAACCCGTAGGGTCCGCACGCTTAAGGTTTCGATGACAGTTATACTATGAGTTTATGAGTTTTGATGTACCGAAGTTAGTTTGGAGTCCCGGATGTGATCATGGACATAACGAGGAGTCTCGAAATGGTCGAGACATAAATATCGATATATTGGACGGCTATATTCGGACACCGGAAGTGTTCCGGGTGATTTCGGAGAAAACCGGAGAGCCAGAGGGTTACCGGAACCCTACCGGGAGAAGTAATGAGCCATATGGGCCTTAGTGGAGAGAGAGAGGGGCAGCCAGGGTGGGCCGCGCACCTCCTCCCCCCTGGTCCGAATTGGACTAGGAGAGGGGGGCGGCGCCCCCCTTTCCTTCTGCCTCCCCACTTCCTTCCCCCTCCTAGTAGGAGTCCTACTCCTACTAGGAGGAGGACTCCTCCTTGGCGCGCCTATAGGGCCGGCCGGCCTCCTCCCCTTGCTCCTTTATATACGGGGGCAGGGGGCACCCCTAGACACACAAGTTGATCCACGTGATCATATTCTTAGCCGTGTGTGGTGCCCCCTTCCACCATAATCCTCGATAATATTGTAGCGGTGCTTAGGCGAAGCCCTGCGACGGTAGTACATCAAGATCGTCACCACGCCATCGTGCTGACGGAACTCTTCCACGACACTTTGCTGGATCGGAGTCCGGGGATCGTCATCGAGCTGAACGTGTGCTAAAACTCGGAGGTGCCGTAGTTTCGGTGCTTGATCGGTCGGGCCGTGAAGACGTACGACTACATCAACCGCGTTGTGCTAACGCTTCCGCTGTTGGTCTACGAGGGTACGTAGATCACACTCTCCCCTCTCGTTGCTATGCATCACGATGATCTTGCATGTGTGTAGGATTTTTTTTGAAATTACTACGTTCCCCAACAGTGGCATCCGAGCCTAGGTTTTATGTGTTGATGTTATATGCATGAGTAGAACACAAGTGAGTTGTGGGCGATATAAGTCATACTGCTTACCAGCATGTCATACTTTGGTTCGGCGGTATTGTTGGACGAAGCGGCCCGGACCGACATTACGCGTACGCTTACGCGAGACCGGTTCTCCCGACGTGCTTTGCACAAAGGTGGCTAGCGGGTGACAGTTTCTCCAACTTTAGTTGAACCGAGTGTGGCTACGCCCGGTACTTGCGAAGGTTAAAACAGCACCAACTTGACAAACTATCGTTGTGGTTTTGATGCGTAGGTAAGATTGGTTCTTGCTTAAGCCCGTAGCAGCCACGTAAAACTTGCAACAACAAAGTAGAGGACGTCTAACTTTTTTTTGCAGGGCATGTTGTGATGTGATAGGGTCAAGACATGATGCTAAAATTTTATTGTATGAGATGATCATATTTTGTAACCAAGTTATCGGCAACTGGCAGGAGCCATATGGTTGTCGCTTTATTGTATGCAATGCAATTGCGCTGTAATGCTTTACTTTATCACTAAGCGGTAGCGATAGTCGTGGAAGCATAAGATTGGTGAGACGACAACGATGCTACGATGGTGATCAAGGTGTCCCACCGGTGACGATGGTGATCACGACGGTGCTTTGAAGATGGAGATCACAAGCACAAGATGATGATGGCCATATCATATCACTTATATTGATTGCATGTGATGTTTATCTTATATGCATCTTATCTTGCTTTGATTGACGGTAGCATTTTAAGATGATCTCTCACTAATTATCAAGAAGTGTTCTCCCTGAGTATGCACCCTTGCGAAAGTTCTTCGTGCTGAGACACCACGTGATGATCGGGTGTGATAGGCTCTATGTTCAAATACAACGGGTGCAAAACAGTTGCACACGCAGAATACTCAGGTTATACTTGACGAGCCAAGCATATACAGATATGGCCTCGGAACACGGAGACCGAAAGGTCGAGCGTGAATCATATAGTAGATATGATCAACATAGTGATGTTCACCAATGAAACTACTCCATCTCACGTGATGATCGGACATGGTTTAATTGATTTGGATCACGTAATCACTTAGAGGATTAGAGGGATGTCTATCTAAGTGGGAGTTCTTTAGTAATATGATTAATTGAACCTAAATTTATCATGAAACTTAGTACCTGATAGTATCTTGCTTGTTTATGTTTGATTGTAGATAGATGGCCCGTGTTGTTGTTTCGTTGAATTTTAATGCGTTCCTTGAGAAAGCAAAGTTGAAAGATGATGGTAGCAATTACGCGGACTAGGTCCGTAACTTGAGGATTATCCTCATTGCTGCACAGAAGAATTACATCCTGGAAGCACCGCTGGGTGCCAGGCCTGCTGCTGGAGCAACACCAGATGTTATGAACGTCTGGCAGAGCAAAGCTGATGACTACTCGATAGTTCAGTGTGCCATGCTTTACGGCTTAGAATCGGGACTTCAACGATGTTTTGAACGTCATGGAGCATATGAGATGTTTCAGGAGTTGAGGTTAATATTTCAAGCAAATGCCTGGATTGAGAGATATGAAGTCTCCAATAAGTTCTATAGCTGCAAGATGGAGGAGAACAGTTCTGTCAGTGAGCATATACTCAAAATGTCTGGGTATAATAATCACTTGATTCAATTGGGAGTTAATCTTCCAGATGATTGCGTCATTGACAAAATTCTCCAATCACTGCCACCAAGGTACAAGAGCTTCGTGATGAACTATAATATGCAAGGGATGAATAAGACTATTCCCGAGCTCTTCGCAATACTGAAAGCTGCGGAGGTAGAAATCAAGAAGGAGCATCAAGTGTTGATGGTCAACAAGACCACTAGTTTCAAGAAAAAGGGCAAAGGGAAGAAGAAGGGGAACTTCAAAAAGAACAGCAAGCAAGTTGCTACTCAAGAGAAGAAACCCAAACCTGGACCTAAGCCTGAAACTGAGTGCTTCTACTGCAAGCAGACTGGTCACTGGAAGCGGAACTGCCCCAAGTATTTGGCGGATAAGAAGGATGGCAAGGTGAACAAAGGTATATGTGATATACATGTTATTGATGTGTACCTTACTAATGCTCGCAGTAGCACCTGGGTATTTGATACTAGTTCTGTTGCTAATATTTGCAACTCGAAACAGGGACTATGGATTAAGCGAAGATTGGCTAAGGATGAGGTGATGATGCGCGTGGGAAATGGTTCCAAAGTCGATGTGATCGCGGTCGGCATGCTACCTCTACATCTACCTTCGGGATTAGTATTAGACCAAAATAATCGTTATTTGGTGCCAGCGTTAAGCATGAACATTATATCTGGATCTTGTTTGATGCGAGACGGTTATTCATTTAAATCAGAGAATAATGGTTGTTCTATTTATATGAGTAATATCTTTTATGGTCATGCACCCTTAAAGAGTGGTCTATTCTTATTAAATCTCGATAGTAGTGACACACATATTCATAATGTTGAAGCCAAAAGATACAGAGTTGATAATAATAGTGCAACTTATTTGTGGGACTGCCGTTTGGGTCATATCAGTGTAAAGCGCATGAAGAAACTCCATACTGATGGGCTTTTGGAACCATTTGATTATGAATCGCTTGGTACTTGCGAACCGTGCCTTATGGGTAAGATGACAAAAACACCATTCTCCGGTACTATGGAGAGAGCAACAGATTTGTTGAAAATCATACATACAGATGTATGTGGTCCGATGAATATTGAGGCTCATGGCGGATATCGTTATTTTCTCACCTTCACAGATGACTTAAGCAGATATGGGTATATCTACTTAATGAAACATAAGTCTGAAACATTTGAAAAGTTCAAAGAATTTCAGAGTGAAGTTGAAAATCATCATAACAAGAAAATAAAATTCCTACGATCTGATCGTGGAGGAGAATATTTGAGTTACGAGTTTGGTGTACATTTGAAACAATGCAGAATAGTTTCGCAACTCACGCCACCCGGAACACCACAACGTAATGGTGTGTCCGAACATCGTAATCGTACTTTACTTGATATGGTGCGATCTATGATGTCTCTTACTGATTTACTGCTATCGTTTTGGGGTTATGCTCTAGAGACAGTCGCATTCACGTTAAATAGGGCACCATCAAAATCCGTTGAGACGACGCCTTATGAACTGTGGTTTGGAAAGAAACCAAAGTTGTCGTTTCTAAAAGTTTGGGGTTGTGATGCTTATGTGAAAAAGCTTCAACCTGATAAGCTCGAACCCAAATCGGAGAAATGTGTCTTCATAGGATATCCAAAGGAAACTATTGGATACACCTTCTATCACAGATCAGAAGGCAAAACTTTTGTTGCTAAATTCGGAAACTTTCTAGAGAAGGAGTTTCTCTCGAAAGAAGTGAGTGGGAGGAAAGTAGAACTTGATGAGGTAACTGTACCTGCTCCCTTATTGGAAAGTAGTACATCACAGAAACCAGTTTCTGTGACACCTACACCAATTAGTGAGGAAGCTAATGATGATGAACATGAAACTTCAGAACAAGATACTACTGAACCTCGTAGATCAACCAGAGTAAGATCCGCACCAGAGTGGTACGGTAATACTGTTCTAGAAGTCATGCTACTAGATCATGATGAACCTATGAACTATGGAGAAGCGATGGTGAGCCCAGATTCCGCAAAATGGCTTGAAGCCATGAAATCTGAGACGGGATCCATGTATGAGAACAAAGTATGGACTTTGGTTGACTTGCCCAATGATCGGCAAGCAATTGAGAATAAATGGATCTTTAAGAAGAAGACTGACGCTCACGGTAATGTTACTGTCTACAAAGCTCGACTTGTCGCAAAAGGTTTTCGACAAGTTCAAGGGATTGACTACGATGAGACCTTCTCACCCGTAGCGATGCTTAAGTCTGTCCGAATCATGTTAGCAATTGCCGCATTTTATGATTATGAAATTTGGCAGATGGATGTCAAAACTGCATTCCTGAATGGATTTCTGGAAGAAGAGTTGTATATGCTGCAGCCGGAAGGTTTTGTCGATCCAAAGGGAGCTAACAAAGTGTGCAAGCTCCAGCGATCCATTTATGGACTGGTGCAAGCCTCTCGGAGATGGAATAAACGCTTTGATAGTGTGATCAAAGCATTTGGTTTTGTACAGACTTTTGGAGAAGCCTGTATTTACTAGAAAGTGAGTGGGAGCTCTGTAGCATTTCTGATATTATATGTAGATGACATATTACTAATCGGAAATGATATAGAATTTCTGGATAGCATAAAGGGATACTTGAATAAGAGTTTTTCAATGAAAGACCTCGGTGAAGCTGCTTACTTGGGCATTAAGATCTATAGAGACAGATCAAGACGCTTAATTGGACTTTCACAAAGCACATACCTTGACAAAGTTTTGAAAAAGTTCAAAATGGATCAAGCAAAGAAAGGATTCTTGCCTGTGTTACAAGGTGTGAAATTGAGTAAGACTCAATGCCCGACCAATGCAGAAGATAGAGAGAAAATGAAAGATGTTCCCTATGCTTCAGCCATAGGCTCTATCATGTATGCAATGCTGTGTACCAGACCTGATGTGTGTCTTGCTATAAGTCTAGCAGGGAGGTACCAAAGTAATCCAGGAGTGGATCACTGGACAGCGGTCAAGAACATCCTGAAATACCTGAAAAGGACTAAGGATATGTTTCTCATATATGGAGGTGACAAAGAGCTCATCATAAATGGTTACGTTGATGCAAGCTTTGACACTGATCCGGACGATTCTAAATCGCAAACCGGATATGTGTTTACATTAAACGGTGGAGCTGTCAGTTGGTGCAGTTCTAAACAAAGCGTTGTGGTGGGATCTACATGTGAAGCGGAGTACATAGCTGCTTCGGAAGCAGCAAACGAAGGAGTCTGGATGAAGGAGTTCATATCCGATCTAGGTGTCATACCTAGTGCATTGGGTCCAATGAAAATCTTTTGTGACAATACTGGTGCAATTGCCTTGGCAAAGGAATCCAGATTTCACAAGAGAACCAAGCACATCAAGAGACGCTTCAATTCCATCCGGGATCTAGTCCAGGTGGGAGACATAGAGATTTGCAAGATACATACGGATCTGAATGTTGCAGACCCGTTGACTAAGCCTCTTCCACGAGCAAAACATGATCAGCACCAAAGCTCCATGGGTGTTAGAATCATTACTGTGTAATCTAGATTATTGACTCTAGTGCAAGTGGGAGACTGAAGGAAATATGCCCTAGAGGCAATAATAATGTTATTATTTATTTCCTTATATCATGATAAATGTTTATTATTCATGCTAGAATTGTATTAACCAGAAACTTAGTACATGTGTGAATACATAGACAAACAAAGTGTCACTAGTATGCCTCTACTTGACTAGCTCGTTAATCAAAGATGGTTATGTTTCCTAACCATAGACATGAGTTGTCATTTGATTAACGGGATCACATCATTAGAGAATGATATGATTGACTTGACCCATTCGTTAGCTTAGCACGATGATCGTTTAGTTTACTGCTATTGCTTTCTCCATAACTTATACATGTTCCTATGAGTATGAGATTATACAACTCCCGAATACCGGAGGAACATTTAGTGTGCTATCAAATGTCACAACGTAACTGGGTGACTATAAAGATGCTCTACAGGTGTCTCAGATGGTGTTTGTTAAGTTGGCATAGATCGAGATTAGGATTTGTCACTCCGTGTATCGGAGAGGTATCTCTAGGCCCTCTCGCTAATGCACATCACTATAAGCCTTGTAAGCAATGTAACTAATGAGTTAGTTACGTGATGTAGCATTACGGAACAAGTAAAGAGACTTGCCGGTAACGAGATTGAACTAGGTATTGAGATACCGACGATCGAATCTCGGGCAAGTAACATACCGATGACAAAGGGAACAACGTATGTTGTTATGCGGTTTGACCGCTAAAGATCTTCGTAAAATATGCTGGAACCTATATGAGCATCCAGGTTCCGCTATTGGTTATTGACCAGAGATGAGTCTCGGTCATGTCTACATAGTTCTCAAACCCGTAGGGTCCGCACGCTTAACGTTCGGTGACGATCGGTATTATGAGTTTATGTGTTTTGATGTACCGAAGGTTGTTCGGAGTCCTGGATATGATCACGGACATGACGAGGAGTCTCGGAATGGTCGAGACATAAAGATCGATATATTGGAAGCCTATGTTTGGACATCGGAATGGTTCCGGGTGAGTTCGGGCATTTACCGACGTACCGGGGGGTTACCGAAACCCCCCGGGGAGTATATGGGCCTTAGTGGAATAGAGGAGAGGAAGGCAAAGGAGGAGGGTGTGCCCCCTAGCCCAATCCGAATTGGGTGGGGGGCCGGCCCCCCTTCCTTCTCTCCTACTCCTACTAGGGAAAGGGGGAATCCTACTCCCGGTGGGAGTAGGACTCCCCCTAGGGCGCACCATAGAGAGGGCCGGCCCTCCCCTCCTCCATTCCTTTATATACGGGGAAAGGGGGAACCCGATAGACACACAAGTTGATCTCTTAGCCGTGTGCAGTGCCCCCCTCCACAGATTTCCACCTCGGTCATATCGTTGTAGTGCTTAGGCGAAGCCCTGCGTCGGTAACTTCATCATCACCGCCATCACGCCATCGTGCTGACGAAGCTCTCCCTCGACACTCAGCTGGATCTAGAGTTCGTGGGATGTCACCGAGCTGAACGTGTGCAGATCGCAGAGGTGTTGTGCCTTTGGTGCTAGGATCGGTCGGATCGTGAAGACGTATGACTACATCAACCGCGTTGTCATAACGCTTCCGCTCACGGTCTACGAGGGCACGTAGACAACACTCTCCCCTCTCATTGCTATGCATCACCTAGATGGATCTTGCGTGTGCGTAGGATTTTTTTGAAATTACTGCGTTCCCCAACAATATGTGGGCTCATAATGGCAACCAATAGATGTATCTTTTTTAAAATGTATTTGAGACAATTTAATTTTTATTCAGCTTGTAAACTAAGCTATATCTATTTGGGTTGTGGAACTATGCTAATTTTGTTTGCTTGTCAAACTATGTAAAATGTGTGTATATTTGTTGAACAAATGGCGGCAAGTCGGCCACACGAGTAAATATGGGTCGACTCGTTCGGCACACTGCCGACCCAAATCAAAAAGAGGGTGGACGCCGAGCGGACGGCCGACCCAAACGGACAAAATGCAGACAAAGCGCGCATCCGTTTGGGTCGGTGTGTTGGAGTATCTCTAATGTAGCATTAAAGAGATACAAATACAATATGGGCTTGTTTGGTTGTCTGCATTTGGCCCAACCAGGCCCGCGCCGGAAGAATCCGGCCTGTTTGGTAGCTCGCATACACTATTCGGCATGCATCGCACGAAGTTTAAAGCACCTCCTAGCCAGGCCCAACAGCTATGTCCAAATCGGTAATTTCTGGATTGCTAGGCTAGGCCGAAGCAGGGGAGGGGAATGCGGCTCTGAGCTCATGCGATTAGGGAGATGCCGTGAGCTCACGCGCGTCTCCGAAAAACCGGCGGGAGGATTTCGGATCCTCACCTCTCGCTGATTCGGTCACCCCTATTTACTGTTGCGGACCATTGCAGAAATTCAAAAATTCTACGCATCACCAAGATCAATCTATGGAGTGACTAGCAACGAGAGAGAGGGGAGTGCATCTTCATACCCTTGAAGATCGCAATGCGGAAACATTGCAAGAACGCGGTTGGAGGAGTCATACACGCAGTGATTCAGATCGCGGTCGATTCCGATCTAAGCGCCGAACAACGGCGCCTTCACGTTCAACACACGTGAAACCCGGTGACGTATCCCGTGCCTTGATCCAGCAAGGAGGAGGGAGAGGTTGGGGAAGACAACTCCAACAGCAGCACGATGGCGTGGTGGTGGTGGAGCAGCGTGGTTTCCAGCAGGGCTTCGCCAAGCACTACGGAGAACTAGGATGTGGAGAGGTAGGGCTGCGCCGAGAGAGAGACTCACGTCTTTGGCAGCCCCAAAACCCCCACTATTTATAGGAGGAGGGGAGGAGGGTGCACCCCCTCTAGGGTTCCCACCCTTAGGGGGCGGCATCCCTAGATGGGATGGAGGGGGGCGGCCAAGAGGGGGAGACAGGGGGCGCGCCCTAGGGTGGGCCTTAGGCCCATCTGCGCCTAGGGTTTCCCCATTTGCCCTCCTAGCTGGCCTTGGGCCCTGGTGGGAGGCGCACCAGCACACTCTTGGCCCATGCAAGCCTCTGGGGCTGGTGGCCCCTCCCGATGGACCCCCGGAACCCTCCGGTGGTCCCGGTACATTACCGGTGACGCCCGAAACACTTCTGGTGGTCGAAACCTTACTTTCTATATATTATTCTTTACCTTCGGACTATTCTGAAACTCCTCGTGACGTCCGGGATCTCATCCGGGACTCCGAACAACATTCGGTAACCACGTACAAACTTTCCCTATAACCCTAGCGTCATCGAACCTTAAGTGTGTAGACCCTACGGGTTCGGGAGGCATGCAGACATGACCGAGACATCTCTCTGGTCAATAACCAATAGCAGGATCTGGATACCCATGTTGGCTCCTACATGTTCCACGATGATCTTATCGGATGAACCACGATGTCGAGGATTCAATCAATCCCGTATACAATTCCCTTTGTCTACCGGTATGATACTTGCCTGAGATTCGATCGTCGGTATTCCTATACCTTGTTCAATCTCGTTACCGGCAAGTCTCCTTTTCTCGATCCATAACACATCATCCCGTGATCAACTCCTTGATCACATTGAGCTCATTATGATGATGTCCTACCGAGTGGGCCCAGAGATACCTCTCCGTCACACGGAGCGACAAATCCCAGTCTCGATTCGTACCAACCCAACAGACACTTTCGGAGATACCCGTAGCGCACCTTTATAGCCACCCAGTTACGTTGTGATGTTTGGCACACCCAAAGCATCCCTACGGTATCCGGGAGTTGCACAATCTCATCGTCTAAGTAAATGATACTTGACATTAGAAAAGCTTTAGCAGACGAACTACACGATCTTGTGCTATGCTTAGGATTGGGTCTTGTCCATCACATCATTCTCCTAATGATGTGATCCCTTTATCAATGACATCCAATGTCCATGGTCAGGAAACCGTAACCATCTATTGATCAACGAGCTAGTCAACTAGAGGCTCACTAGGGACATGTTGTGGTCTATGTATTCACACATGTATTACGATTTCCGGATAACACAATTATAGCATGAACAATAGACAATTATCATGAACAAGGAAATATAATAATAACCATTTTATTATTGCCTCTAGAGCATATTTCCAACAGTCTCCCACTTGCACTAGAGTCAATAATCTAGTTACATTGTGATGAATCGAACACCCATAGAGTTCTGGTGTTGATCATGTTTTGCTCGTGGAAGAGGTTTAGTCGACGGATCTGCGACATTCAGGTCCGTATGCACTTTACAAATATCTATGTCTCCATCTTGAACATTTTCACGAATGGAGTTGAAGCGACGCTTGATATGCCTGGTCTTCTTGTGAAACCTGGGCTCCTTGGTAAGGGCAATGGCTCCAGTGTTGTCACAGAAGAGAGTCATCAGGCCCGACGCATTGGGAATAACTCCTAGGTCGGTACTGAACTCCTTCATCCAGATTGCTTCATGTGCTGCCTCCAAGGCTGCCATGTACTCCGCTTCACATGTAGATCCCGCCACGACGCTTTGCTTGCAACTGCACCAGTTGACTGCCCCACCATTCAAAATATACACGTATCCGGTTTGTGACTTGGAGTCATCCAGATCTATGTCGAAGCTAGCATCAACATAACCCTTTACGACGAGCTCTTCGTCACCTCCATAAACGAGAAACATATCCTTAGTCCTTTTCAGGTACTTCAGGATGTTCTTGACCGATGTCCAGTGTTCCATGCCGGGATTACTTTGGTACCTTCCTACCAAACTTACGACAAGGTTCACATCAGGTCTGGTACACAGCATGGCATACATAATAGACCTTATGGCTGAGGCATAGGGGGTGACACTCATGTTTTCTCTATCTTCTGTCATGGCCGGGCATTGAGCCGTGCTCAATCTCACACCTTGCAATACAGGCAAGAACCCCTTCTTGGACTGATCCATATTGAACTTCTTCAATATCTTGTCAAGGTATGTGCTTTGTGAAAGACCAATGAGGCGTCTCGATCTATCTCTATAGATCTTGATGCCTAATATGTAAGCAGCTTCTCCAAGGTCATTCATTGAAAAACATTTATTCAAGTAGGCCTTTATGCTTTGAATTCTATATCATTTCCCATCAATAGTATGTCATCCACATATAATATGAGAAATGCCACAGAGCTCCCACTTCACTTTCTTGTAAACGCAGGCTTCTCCATAAGTCTGTGTAAACCCAAACGCTTTGATCATCTCATCAAAGCGAATGTTCCAACTCCGAGATGCTTGCACCAGCCCATAAATCGAGCGTTGGAGCTTGCACACCTTGTCAGCATTCTTAGGATCGACAAAACCTTCCGGCTGCATCATATACAATTCTTCCTTAAGGAAACCATTAAGGAATGCCGTTTTGACGTCCATTTGCCATATCTCATAATCGTAGAATGCGGCAATTGCTAACATGATTCGGACGGACTTTAGCTTCGCTACCGGTGAGAAAGTCTCATCGTAGTCAACCCCTTGAACTTGTCGATAACCCTTAGCGACAAGCCGAGCTTTATAGATGGTCACATTACCATCCGCGTCTGTCTTCTTCTTAAAGATCCATTTATTCTCTATGGCTCGCCGTTCAACGGGCAAGTCAGTCAAAGTCCATACTTCGTTTTCATACATGGATCCTATCTCGGATTTCATGGCTTCCAGCCATTTGTCGGAATCCGGGCCCGCCACTGCTTCTTCATAGTTCGAAGGTTCACCGTTGTCTAACAACATGATTTCCAAGACAGGGTTGCCGTACCACTCTGGTGCGGAACGTGTCCTTGTGGACCTTCGAATCTCAGTAGGAGCTTGATCAGAAGTATCTTGATCATTATCATTAACTTCCTCTCTAGTCGGTGCAGGCACCTCAGGAACATTTTCTTGAGTTGCGCCATTTACCGGTTCAAGAGGTAATACTTCATCAAGCTCTACTTTCCTCCCACTTACTTCTTTCGAGAGAAACTCTTTCTCCAGAAAGGACCCATTCTTGGCAACAAAGATCTTGCCTTCGGATCTGAGGTAGAAGGTGTACCCAACAGTTTCTTTTGGGTATCCTATGAAGATGCATTTTTCCGATTTGGGTTCGAGCTTTTCAGGTTGAAGTTTCTTGACATAAGCATCGCATCCCCAAACTTTTAGAAGCGACAGCTTAGGCTTCTTCCCAAACCATAATTCATACGGTGTCGTCTCAACGGATTTTGACGGAGCCCTATTTAAAGTGAATGCGGCAGTCTCTAAAGCATAGCCCCAAAATGACAGCGGTAAATCGGTAAGAGACATCATAGATTGCACCATATCTAATAGAGTGCGATTACGACGTTCGGACACACCATTACGCTGAGGTGTTCCAGGCGGCATGAGTTGTGAAACTATTCCACATTTTCTTAAGTGTGTACCAAATTCGTGACTCAAGTATTCTCCTCCATGATCTGATCGCAAAAACTTGATTTTTCTGTCACGTTGATTCTCAACCTCACTCTGAAATTCCTTGAACTTTCAAAGGTTTCAGACTTGTGTTTCATTAAGTAGATATACCCATATCTACTGAAGTCATCAGTGAGGGTGAGAACATAACGATAGCCACCACGAGCCTCAACACTCATTGGACCGCACACATCAGTATGTAGGATTTCCAATAGGTTGGTTGCTCGCTCCATTGTTCCTGAGAACGGAGTCTTGGTCATCTTACCCATGAGGCATGGTTCGCACGTGTCAAATGATTCGTAATCAAGAGACTCTAAAAGTCCATCTGTATGGAGCTTCTTCATGCGTTTGACACCTATGTGACCAAGGCGGCAGTGCCACAAGTATGTGGGACTATCATTATCAACCTTACATCTTTTGGCATTCACACTATGAATATGTGTAGCATTACGCTCGAGATTCATCAAGAATAAACCATTCACCATAGGAGCATGACCATAAAACATATCTCTCATATAAATAGAACAACCATTATTCTCGGATTTAAATGAGTAGCCATCTCGTATTAAACGAGATCCTGATACAATGTTCATGCTCAAACTTGGCACTAAATAACAATTATTGAGGTTCAAAACTAATCCCGTAGGTAAATGTAGAGGTAGCGTGCCGACGGCGATCACATCGACCTTGGAACCATTCCCGACGCGCATCGTCACCTCGTCCTTCGCCAATCTCCGCTTATTCCGCAGCTCCTGCTTTGAGTTACAAATGTGAGCAACTGCACCGATATCAAATACCCAGGAGCTACTACGAGTATTGGTAAGGTACACATCAATTACATGTATATCACATATACCTTTCGTTTTGCTGGCCTTCTTGTCTGCTAAGTATTTGGGGCAGTTCCACTTCCAGTGACCACTTCCCTTGCAATAAAAGCACTCAGTCTCGGGCTTGGGTCCATTCTTTGGCTTCTTCCCGGCAGCTTGCTTACCGGGCGCGGCAACTCCCTTGCCGTCCTTCTTGAAGTTCTTCTTACCCTTGCCTTTCTTGAACTTAGTGGTTTTATTCACCATCAACACTTGATGGTCCTTTTTGACTTCTACCTCTGCTGATTTCAGCATTGCAAATACTTCAGGAATGGTCTTTTCCATCCCCTGCATATTGAAGTTCATCACAAAGCTCTTGTAGCTTGGTGGAAGCGACTGGAGGATTCTGTCAATGACCGCGTCATCCGGGAGATTAACTCCCAGCTGAGTCAAGCGGTTATGTAACCCAGACATAGTGAGTATGTTCTCACTGACAGAACTATTTTCCTCCATCTTACAGCTGAAGAACTTGTCGGAGACTTCATATCTCTCGACCCGGGCATGAGCTTGGAAAACCATTTTCAGCTCTTCGAACATCTCATATGCTCCATGTCGCTCAAAACGCTTTTGGAGCCCCGGTTCTAAGCTGTAAAGCATGCCGCACTGAACGAGGGAGTAATCATCAGCACGTGTCTGCCAAGCGTTCATAACGTCTTGGTTCTGTGGGACGGGTGCGTCACCTAGCGGTGCTTCTAGGACATAATCTTTCTTGGCAGCTATGAGGATGATCCTCAGGTTCCGGACCCAGTCCGTATAGTTGCTGCCATCATCTTTCAGCTTGGTTTTCTCTAGGAACGCGTTGAAGTTGAGGACAATGTTGGCCATTTGATCTACAAGACATATTGTAAAGATTTTAGACTAAGTTCATGATAATTAAGTTCATCTAATCAAATTATTCAATGAACTCCCACTTAGATAGACATCCCTCCAGTCATCTAAGTATAACATGATCCGAGTTGACTAGGTCGTGTCCGATCATCACGTGAGACGGACTAGTCAACATCGGTGAACATCTTCATGTTGATCGTATCTTCTATACGACACATGCTCGACCTTTCGGTCTTCTGTGTTCCGAGGTCATGTCTGTACATGCTAGGCTCGTCAAGTCAACCTAAGTGTATTGCGTGTGTAAATCTGTCTTACACCCGTTGTATGTGAACGTTGGGATCTATCACACCCGATCATCACGTGGTGCTTCGAAACAACGAACTGTTGCAACGGCGCACAGTTAGGGGGAACACTTTCTTGAAATTATTATGAGGGATCATCTTATTTACTACCGTCATTCTAAGTAAACAAGATGCAAAAACATGATAAACATCACATGCAATCAAATAATAATAGTGACATGATATGGCCAATATCACATAGCTCCTTTGATCTCCATCTTGGGGCTCCATGATCATCTTGTCACCGGCATGACACCATGATCTCCATCATCGTGTCTCCAAGAAGTTGCTCGCCAACTATTACTTCTACTACTATGGCTAACGCGTTTAGCAATAAAGTAAAGTAATTTACATGGCGTTTCTCAATGACACGTAGGTCATACAAAAAATAAAGACAACTCCTATGGCTCCTGCCGGTTGTCATACTCATCGACATGCAAGTCGTGATTCCTATTACAAGAACATGATCTCATACATCACATATATGTCATTCATCATTCATCACAACTTTGGCCATATCACATCACAAATCACTTGCTGCAAAAACAAGTTAGACGTCCTCTAATTGTTGTTGCAAGTTTTACATGGCTGCAAAAGGGTTCTAGAAAGAACGTTTTCTTACCTACGTAATAGCCACAACATGATTTGTCAACTTCTATTTACCCTTCATAAGGACCCTTTTCATCAAATCCGCTCCAACTAAAGTGGGAGAGACAGACACACGCTAGCCACCTTATGCAACTAGTGCATGTCAGTCGGTGGAACCAGTCTCACGTAAGCGTACGTGTAAGATCGGTCCGGGCCGCTTCATCCCACAATACCGCTGAAGCAAGATAAGACTAGTAGCGGCAAGAAAGTTGACAACATCTACGCCCACAACAAATTGTGTTCTACTCGTGCAAGGAGAACTGCGCATAGACCTGGCTCATGATGCCACTGTTGGGGAATGTTGCAGAAAACAAAAAATTTCCTACGGTTTCACCAAGATCCATCTATGAGTTCATCTAGCAATGAGTGATCGGATTGCATCTACATACCTTTGTAGATCACGCGCGGAAGCGTTCAAAGAACGAGGATGAGGAAGTCGTACTCGACGTGATCCAAATCACCGGAGATCCTAGCGCCGAACGGATGGCACCTCCGCATTCAACACACGTACGGTCAGCGTGACGTCTCCTCCTTCTTGATCCAGCAAGGGGGAAGGAGAGGTTGAGGAAGATGGCTCCAGCAGCAGCACGATGGCGTGGTGGTGGTGGAGCAGCAGTACTCCGGCAGGGCTTCGCCAAGCTCGTGACGGGGGAGGAGATGTGTTGGGGAGGGGAGGGGCTGCGCCTTGGATGTTCTTTGCAGCCCTCCCCTCACCCCTCTATTTATAGGGGAAGGGGGAAGGGGGCCGGCCCCGGCCCCCTCTAGATGAGATCTAGAGGGGGGCGGCGGCCAAGGGGAGGGGGGCTTGCCCCCCAAGCAAGGGGGCGCCCCCCCCTTAGGGTTTCCCCCAACCCTAGGCGCATGGGCCCTAGGGGGAGTGGCGCCCCAGCCCACTTTGGGCTGGATCCCTTCCTCATACAGCCCATAAGGCCCTCCGGGAGAGGTGGCCCCTCCCGATGGACCCCCGGAACCCCTCCGGTGGCCCCGGTACAATACCGATATGCCCCCGAACCTTTCCGGTGACCGTATGACAACTTCCCATATATAATTCTTTACCTCCGGACTATTCTGGAACTCCTCGTGACGTCCGGGATCTCATCCAGGACTCCGAACAACTTTCGGGTTACTGCATATACATATCTCTACAACCCTAGCATCACCGAACCTTAAGTGTGTAGACCCTACGGGTTCGGGAGACAAGCAGACATGACCGAGACGACTCTTTGGTCAATAACCAACAGCGGGATCTGGATACCCATGTTGGCTCCCACATGCTCCTCGATGATCTCATCGGATGAACCACGATGTCGAGGACCTAATCAATCCCG